>NC_059423.1:6560443-6860443 GCF_905220565.1 Melitaea cinxia
GGCGAGCGGCTCGGCCTGCTCCGCTAGCGGCAGCCTGCAGTCGTCGTGTGGACGGTACAGTGGTACAGTGGACGTAGAGACGTGACTCACGCGTGGTGCACGATGTGCGCGCAGGGCAGCGAGGCGAGCGGCTCGGCCTGCTCCGCTAGCGGCAGCCTGCAGTCGTCGTGTGGACGGTACAGTGGTACAGTGGACGTAGAGACGTGACTCACGCGTGGTGCACGATGTGCGCGCAGGGCAGCGAGGCGAGCGGCTCGGCCTGCTCCGCTAGCGGCAGCCTGCAGTCGTCGTGTGGACGGTACAGTGGTACAGTGGACGTAGAGACGTGACTCACGCGTGGTGCACGATGTGCGCGCAGGGCAGCGAGGCGAGCGGCTCGGCCTGCTCCGCTAGCGGCAGCCTGCAGTCGTCGTGTGGACGGTACAGTGGTACAGTGGACGTAGAGACGTGACTCACGCGTGGTGCACGATGTGCGCGCAGGGCAGCGAGGCGAGCGGCTCGGCCTGCTCCGCTAGCGGCAGCCTGCAGTCGTCGTGTGGACGGTACAGTGGTACAGTGGACGTAGAGACGTGACTCACGCGTGGTGCACGATGTGCGCGCAGGGCAGCGAGGCGAGCGGCTCGGCCTGCTCCGCTAGCGGCAGCCTGCAGTCGTCGTGTGGACGGTACAGTGGTACAGTGGACGTAGAAACGTGACTCACGCGTGGTGCACGATGTGCGCGCAGGGCAGCGAGGCGAGCGGCTCGGCCTGCTCCGCTAGCGGCAGCCTGCAGTCGTCGTGTGGACGGTACAGTGGTACAGTGGACGTAGAGACGTGACTCACGCGTGGTGCACGATGTGCGCGCAGGGCAGCGAGGCGAGCGGCTCGGCCTGCTCCGCTAGCGGCAGCCTGCAGTCGTCGTGTGGACGGTACAGTGGTACAGTGGACGTAGAGACGTGACTCACGCGTGGTGCACGATGTGCGCGCAGGGCAGCGAGGCGAGCGGCTCGGCCTGCTCCGCTAGCGGCAGCCTGCAGTCGTCGTGTGGACGGTACAGTGGTACAGTGGACGTAGAGACGTGACTCACGCGTGGTGCACGATGTGCGCGCAGGGCAGCGAGGCGAGCGGCTCGGCCTGCTCCGCTAGCGGCAGCCTGCAGTCGTCGTGTGGACGGTACAGTGGTACAGTGGACGTAGAGACGTGACTCACGCGTGGTGCACGATGTGCGCGCAGGGCAGCGAGGCGAGCGGCTCGGCCTGCTCCGCTAGCGGCAGCCTGCAGTCGTCGTGTGGACGGTACAGTGGTACAGTGGACGTAGAGACGTGACTCACGCGTGGTGCACGATGTGCGCGCAGGGCAGCGAGGCGAGCGGCTCGGCCTGCTCCGCTAGCGGCAGCCTGCAGTCGTCGTGTGGACGGTACAGTGGTACAGTGGACGTAGAGACGTGACTCACGCGTGGTGCACGATGTGCGCGCAGGGCAGCGAGGCGAGCGGCTCGGCCTGCTCCGCTAGCGGCAGCCTGCAGTCGTCGTGTGGACGGTACAGTGGTACAGTGGACGTAGAGACGTGACTCACGCGTGGTGCACGATGTGCGCGCAGGGCAGCGAGGCGAGCGGCTCGGCCTGCTCCGCTAGCGGCAGCCTGCAGTCGTCGTGTGGACGGTACAGTGGTACAGTGGACGTAGAGACGTGACTCACGCGTGGTGCACGATGTGCGCGCAGGGCAGCGAGGCGAGCGGCTCGGCCTGCTCCGCTAGCGGCAGCCTGCAGTCGTCGTGTGGACGGTACAGTGGTACAGTGGACGTAGAGACGTGACTCACGCGTGGTGCACGATGTGCGCGCAGGGCAGCGAGGCGAGCGGCTCGGCCTGCTCCGCTAGCGGCAGCCTGCAGTCGTCGTGTGGACGGTACAGTGGTACAGTGGACGTAGAGACGTGACTCACGCGTGGTGCACGATGTGCGCGCAGGGCAGCGAGGCGAGCGGCTCGGCCTGCTCCGCTAGCGGCAGCCTGCAGTCGTCGTGTGGACGGTACAGTGGTACAGTGGACGTAGAGACGTGACTCACGCGTGGTGCACGATGTGCGCGCAGGGCAGCGAGGCGAGCGGCTCGGCCTGCTCCGCTAGCGGCAGCCTGCAGTCGTCGTGTGGACGGTACAGTGGTACAGTGGACGTAGAGACGTGACTCACGCGTGGTGCACGATGTGCGCGCAGGGCAGCGAGGCGAGCGGCTCGGCCTGCTCCGCTAGCGGCAGCCTGCAGTCGTCGTGTGGACGGTACAGTGGTACAGTGGACGTAGAGACGTGACTCACGCGTGGTGCACGATGTGCGCGCAGGGCAGCGAGGCGAGCGGCTCGGCCTGCTCCGCTAGCGGCAGCCTGCAGCGCGCGCAGGCGGGCGCGCGCCAGGCGGAGGCCGCGCGACGTTGCCGCGCCGCCGCGTTGTTGTCGCCCAGCGCCGTGTAGATGTCCGCCAGGCGCAGGCGAACGCGCCGGACTAGCATCTGATCGTAACATATGATATTTGTAGGTAGAGTCCCAAAATAGAGAGCGCAGAACGAAGATTAGAAGAAACCAATGGGAGATCGGACTGAAATCAGATTAAAATCTATAATGTACTTAGATAAAATAAAAATACTGTTTTACCATTATTTATCGAATAATAATTTAATATAATTCATTTAAATATTTTTAAATTAAGAAATATAATGTGTTATAACAATATTTATAATCTGTAGTGAAATACTAACTATAGTACGTGACGTCATTTGTAGAATTAAGTATTGGCCGCGTTCCACTCATCGTCTGCAACGCCCACATCATGTTTTCACATGCGAGCACACAGCTGACTCCTGACACTTAATAGCGCCAAAATAGGCGTTCCACTTATAAAATTCAGCCACAACGCCCGCGGTGTTTTTTACGTTAGTGGAACGCCAATTTTAGCGGCCGTGTGGAACGTGCCCATTGTTATTGGAACGAAGTTCCTTACGGCACGGCAGGCTTGACAATTGGCTGGGCGACCAACTTGAAAAAAATGTGATACTAAAACCGTAAGAAAAATATATAACGGAAGTGACGTAATATAAGTCACACGACTGTATAATATGACGTTTGTAAAACTAAAATATTACTAGTAAACTTTTTTTTTTAAATATTTATGTAATTTTATACTATAACAACTTTTAAACTTTCGCGTTGCATTATTATATTTTAATGTTCACACGGGGATTAACGCGAACAAATTTTTTTAAGGTAAAATATATTACCTTGAGGCCTGACGTTTCGGCCAGGTTACACCAGCCGTGGTCGCAGGCAGACTGCCACGGACCACGGACCACGGATATTTTACCTTAAAAAATTTTGTTCGCGTTAATCCCCGTGTGAACATTAAAATATAATTTTATACTGTCGACAAAAATAAATATAGACATGTGTTTTTTTATTTCACTTAATAGTTTGAATTATTATTATTATTTTATTTTATTTGATTTATTTTATTTTACGGTATTTGTTATTTTCTAAAATACTAAATTTCTGAATACTTTTATGTACTTAATTAAAAACCAATCAACACAATTAAAAAAATTAAGAACTAGAAAATATATATAAAATTAAATTTTTTTTTTTCAAATTGTGGTGCTTCTATACTATCCGAAGGAACTTCGTTCATACCTGGTGTCCCATGACACTACATATTTTATTTTTCTCCAAATGACGTCACGCGCTCTTAGATGACATAACGTGGCATTTTGGCGGGATTGTTAAACAAACAATATTAAAACATGATTTTGAGTACCTACCTAAAAGGCTACAAACAAGTCTCCTCGTGAACTTTCAACAATCACAAGCTCAAATGACATAAAAAATTTTTCGTAGTTATAACATTTAAAATCTAATGTACTGTTTAAAGAGAATATCAAAGGAAATTATTTTACAATTAAATGGTAAACACAAAACAAGGAATAATTTTAATTAATTAATTATTTTTTTCGTCACTTTAGCGCACAGTCCCCTGGCTCTTATTTAAAACCGACTCAATCATATTTAATACAATAATCTTCATGTCTACCTAGTGCTTCGTATGCTTTTTAAGTTTGCCCAATGATAAATAAAAAATATCTCACGAAAAAAAAAAACCAGGGGACTGCATGTCGAGATAAAAATGGGTTTAAAGTTGTCCAATTTACAGAAAAATGCCTATATAATAATTACAATAATAAGTGACGAAACTAGAGATAGGAGAACGAAGACTAGAAGAGTTGGCTCCAAATTTGAAAAGGGTAGATCTAGCATCTGATAGATATATCATGTGATAAGTATACGAAGTTTAGTGTTAATCACCGCAACTAATAACGAAATTAGACCGGAGAACATAGATCAGGGTAAAGATAATGCAATTTAGTAAAATAATAAAAAAGTTATAAATTTTATAGTGTCATAATTATAAGTGATGTTAAATTTTTTTTCATAATAGGAATCGTAAATAAATAACTAAATGAGCTTAGACAATCGTTTTCATACTAGGTCGGCAAACAAGCGTACGGCTCACCTGATGGTAAGTAGTTACCGTGGCCTATAGACGCTGTAATACCAGAAGTATCGCTAGCATGTTGCTGACACTACCCCCAACCCCCCCCCCCCCCCCAAGAGTTCTCTACCTTACTTACCACAGGAACACAACATTACCCGAGAAAAATATTATTTAGCTGTGATCTTCAGTAAGACTGCTCGAGATTTTGTGGAGGATATTTTCTGCTGTTCCCTACCTAAATAATATTTCTAAAATACTGTACAACAACCCTATATATCTTACCTTAGAACCAACAGAAGTAGCCACCTCGAGTAATCTAGTATTGAACTCCAATGGGCGACAGTTGCAAATTCTTCCCTGAAGTCTCAGAGCTTCTAAGCATCTTGCCGCTCCGTCCATAGCTTCCATTTGTGCCAAGCGATCGCCCAAAGATTGTCCGGCACCCATGGCCACTTCATAATGCCTGTAGATGATATTTAGTGGTCTTATATTTGTTTATCTTGAAATTATTTTAATAATAAAAATAGAAGCGAGGAGGTAGAAAATAATAGGGGAGAGCGAAAGAGCTTTTACAATTTTTTTACAAATAATTCAACGTTAAAACTATTTCATTACAATCATTTCAAATTACAAAATGGACACGAAGATGATTCTAAAAAGACTTTCTCATGACAAACGATTCTAAAACGTGAAACTATGCGAGTTCTTTTATTCTGCTGATCAAGTATTTATCTATTGTGCTCATGCTTTGGCCTAACATAACTATAGGTTCACAGTTTGTTTTATTTGTGTGTTTATAATGTTTGTTTTGTACTGTGTGTGCAGATTTTGATGATTCTTTTTTTATTCGAAAGCTTGTTATGTTGTTTTAAAACTGGGTGAACTCTGACGTGTCCTCAGCCAGGGTTAAGCTACTCCGACATATATAAATGCCTGTGTGTCGGCTGAGTAGAATAGCACCACCCCCTTTCTTCCCGTGCGGGTCGTAAAAGGCGACCAAGAGATAAACCTTGCTCAAAATCATCAGGGTCCTGGATAAGGAAAACTTCATTTGAAACTCGGAATGGGGTCTCCGTCAAGCATTCGTGGCATAGCTCTAAACATGAAAGACTCCTGCAGCCGAACTGGCTCCACACGTATCGACTCTTCGTTCCTGTGGGCCTAACCAATGAGGTCGAGAGGGTGGCGCAGAGCTTAGGCGACTCTGCGTTTTCCTGAAGAGTGTCCTAGGCGACACAGTGTCTGTCTGACACTGTCTAAATCTTCTGCAATAGACGGACTAAGGCCACTGATGATATAAGTTGACACTGTTAAAATTAAATTTAAGTGGATATTATTTTGGTAAAAGCTAGAAATTGTTGGATTTCTTGATTATAAGAAATTAGTTCACATCTTATGTCATTTTAGGTCAAAAGACTAGCATTTCATGATATTCGGACGCAATATCTTTTTAGGAACTATTGTAGTGTCGTAATAAAAGTCTTCTCAGAAGGTGTCGATCGAATATATTTAAATAAAAAATGGTAATATTTATTTAAGTAATAATAGTTCGATGTGGTAAGTAGCTACATGTTAATATTTTTCCACTAAATTAGGTCTATGGGCCAACGTTGGTCACTTAGAGAATATGCGAGTGGCGTTGTTTCTTACGGAATAAACAATTTTTGTTACGATTCTTTCTTACATCATCGAGTACAAAATAAATTTTAAAAAAGATAAAAAACAAAACCCTAATGTTCATCAGGTGAATATGATAATACGGGTTATCTCGATTCTTAAAAATTAATAATAACGACAAAAAATAATTACGGAGTTTCTTGCCGATTCTTCTCTGCAGAATCTATATGTGGTTGGTTACCTTTAACTATAATAACTTTTATATAAGACTAATAAAATTTTAATTTATCAAATGTATAATTTTTGGTTTTATTTTTCTTATCTCTCCGATCGATATAAATATATTTATCCACTTCTTTCGAGTAAATTTAACGCATGGAAAATTGAGAGCGATTGCAGAGCTAAGGATCTTAACGAAGGAATACCTTAGCGCCTTTCCATAATCACATTTCCGTCGGTAGACGTCACCAGCTATCCTCATGGCGCGAGCGTAGCAGCCCTGGTCGCCGGCGACCGCTGCGAGGCGGAGAGCTTCCTGAAATGAAAAATAATAATAAACTTTGTTGTACACCAAACACTGAAATAACATAGAGCAAGGAAGGACAGATTTTAACAAAGTATCATTAGGTATAAAGGGCGGCTAAATGAGACAGATTTGTAGGTACAAAGGAGAGGATAGCACCGTGAGTATATACCGTTAATAATACATAAATACCGTGAGTGGTTGATTATTCATATTTGGTCGTATATCATCATAATATGTTAGTTATTAAGGAGGGTACAGCATAAAAAGTCTTGCTCAATATTTTGGAGAAGTATCTCAACTTTACAGAAGACAACAGCTAAAAAACACCACTCACAAATAGTGTTATGTTCCTGTGATGCTTAAGTTAGAAGGCTTAGGAAAGGTCGGGGATAGGGTCGGCAACGCATTTGCAGCGTTCCTTGTATTGCTCCATAAGCTACGATATCCGCTTACCATCAAGTAGAACCGTACACTGATTTGCCAGCTTTGAAATTTATTTATTTATTTATTTACGTACAGAACAGGTTACAGCCATTAAAAGATACAGAAATAGTTCATACATAACATAATATCTAGGTTGAAACCCTTAATGTGTACGACATACAGTAACATAATACATTAAGCAGAACAGAAGTGGATGGAATGCGATATAATACATATATAAATTTAAACTTAAAAACTAAGATAAGATAAACTTAAGACAAGGTATATTTATTAAAATTTTGGTTTTGAAAGAAGCGAGAGAACAGTGATAGATGTCTATATCGATACACGTACTGACAAGCTGGTTGTACTGGCGACACATACGAGATAAAGGATTATAATAAGAGGTGTTATTACGATAAATGTCAAGAGAGAACACCTTAGGCCTTCTAATACGGTAGTTTATGTTAAAGTTAAGTTGAGACAGCAAGTATGGTGAGTCAATGAAGTAATTAATTATTTTGTAAAGTGTCATAAGATCTAAATATTTACGACGACAGGCTAGAGATATCATTTGGAACTTTTTCATTGTTTCTTCGTATGTGTGGAGCTCACGGTGCAGGTCGAGACGAAAGCAGACCGATTTAAGAAAACGCTTTTGTATTCCTTCTATACGATTAACATGAACGGAGTAATTTGGTGACCAGATCACAGTGTTGTACTCTAATATGCTTCTTACGAGAGCATGATACAAAGCTAAATAAGATGATGCCTTTTTAAAAGGTTTAGCCACTCTTAGAATGAATTCAAGTAAACTTGAAGCTTTTTGGTTAATAAAGTCAAAATGCGTACGAAAACTTAATTCTTTGTCAAAAATAACACCTAAGTCTTTGATTTCAGTTTTACGGGATAAATTGTAATTTTTTATGGAATAATTAAAATTAATAGGGAATTTCTTTTTTGTAAAAGAAACAACAAAGCATTTGTTAACATTAAGGTCCATCTCATTCACTTCGCACCATCTTGCTATGGTATCTAAATCTTCTTGGAGCTTCTTAGCATCGCTGATGCAAGTAATGGTCTGATAAATTTTTAAATCATCGGCATACAAAAGACAGGGACTTTTTAAGCACACCGTAAGGTCATTCACAAAAATATTAAAAAACAATGAGCCTAAATGTGACCCTTGAGGAACGCCGGATGGTACCGTAAAGACAGATGAAAGTTCACCTTTTAGAGCAACCAACTGAGTTCTTCTGCTTAAATAAGATTCCACCCATCTTAAAAGATTACCATGAACACCATATCGTGCCAACTTATGTGTTAAAATGGAATGATTGACTCGATCAAAAGCTTTAGAGAAATCAGTGTAGATTGAGTCAACTTGCCCACACTTAGTAAATACTTTACACAAGTAACTCTTATACTCCAACAGATTACTCGTAGTCGATCTACCCTTTACGAAACCATGCTGATTAGGAGATAAAGAAGATTTAAAATGATTATACAGCACATCATAAACAATTGACTCAAACAATTTGGCACAGCAAGACAAAATACTTATAGGACGATAATTTTCGCAACATGATTTGTCACCTGATTTAAAAAAGGGACAATATGAGCTGTTTTTCACAGTGTAGGAAACGTACCAGACTTTAAGGATTTATTGAAAAGAACACATAAAGGAACACATATTGTTTTAATACAACGCTTGTATACAACAGGAGGGATACCATCCGGTCCCGATCCCTTGTGTTCATCAATATTTTTAATTTTAAGCTTGATTTGAAGTTCATTTACGGCCAAAAAATTAATGAAATCATTAGGTTCCGGATAGTTTAGAAAGTCTGAATGTTGAGCGCAATTGGCCGAGTTATTAGAGTAACCAGAACTAAAGTATTTCGCAAATAAATCGCATATTTCTTTTCTGCTAGATGCTTCATAACCTATATAATTCATGGTGCTGGGGATATTGCTATTGCTACATTTTTTATCTTGAACATAGCTCCAAAATGACTTTATATTGCAACACAGGGACTCCTCAATCGTCTGCAAATATTTTCTATAACAAGACACCATTAACTTCTTACTCCTCGCACGCAGCATGGCAAATGTATCATAATCTCGAGGGTTCTTAAACTTTTTATATAATTTGTGAAATTTGCGTTTTTCTTTTAAACATCGCTTTAAGCCACGACTAAACCAAACTGGGAATGCCGAAGAATGAACATCAGTCATCGGAGTACTTTTTCCTATCAATCTTATCAGTTCCTTATAAAATTGTTGGACATCGACATCAATATCTGAAGAACTAAGTATTTGCTGCCGCCTGCCAGTCAGTCCGCTCGATATCTCTGTTTAACTCATCAAACTTACATTTATTATAATTATAACGCTTGCACCGCTTACGATCAAGAGTTTTGGAAGCCGAAGGCATAGTGGTAACTGTAACAAGAGCAGGATTATACTGAACGATAAGCTCCTTGCACACCTCGAATTGAATGACCTCCTGTCGGACCAGCAATACGGTTTCCGCCGTAACAGGTCCACGGGGGATCTTTTAGTGTATGCCTCGCACATCTGGGGCGAAGCCTTGGATAAGATCGGAGAGGCGCTAGCCGTCTCACTTGATATCTCGAAGGCATTTGACCGGGTCTGGCACGAGAGCCTATTGAGTAAGCTTTCGACTTACGGAATACCCCCTAGCCTGTGTGGCTGGATATCAGATTTCCTGAGTGAGCGATCATTTCGGGTGGTCTTGGATGGCTCCTCGTCTGATTTGAAGGCGGTTAATGCCGGTGTCCCTCAGGGATCAGTTCTCTCTGCAACCCTCTTCTTGCTTCACATTAATGACCTCCTCAAGCCCGGTATCTTTGGATACGCGGACGACAGCACTGTTACGGAGAGATACATGTCCAGTCCCCGAGCTAGCGAGGCTGAAACTCTTGAGCATAGAGAGGCTCTGGTTGAACGCATGAATTTGGCTTTAAAAGAGGTATCCGATTGGGGTGACGCCAACCTAGTCAAATTTAATGCTCTCAAAACGCAAGCGTGTCTTTTCACCGCTAAACGGAGTCCATTTCCTTTAGCTCCGACTTTCCGGGGTGTATCTGTACCGATCACCAACAATATTGATCTTTTAGGCATAAATATTTCGTCTAATATGAACTTCAGACAATGCATAGAATCCAAGGCAAAAATCGCCGGTAAGAAACTTGGTATCCTCAATAAAGTCAGGCAGTACTTCACACCGGAACAGCTTCTCACTCTGTACCAAGCTCAAGTTCGATCGAGTATGGAGTACTGCAGTCACTTATGGGATGGCTCTGCCAAGTACCAGCTTGCTGCTTTGGAGTCTGTGGATCGACGCGCCAGAAGACTCATCGGTGACGAACCACTGGTTAACTCTAGACTACAAAGTCTTGAACATCGGCGCAAGGTTGCCTGTCTGTCTGTATTTTACAGAATATACTTCGGAGAGTGTGCCCAAGAGCTGCACAATTTGGTTCCACCATCACCATTCTACCACCGAACCGCTAGGCATCGCTTGAGTGTGCACCGCTACGTGGTTGAAATTCCACGATCTCGCACTAAGCGTTTTGCTTCCTCTTTCTTAATACGCACCGCAAAAATCTGGAATGCCCTTCCGGCTTCCGTTTTTCCAAATAATTACAACTTGGGTATTTTCAAATCAAGAGTGAATAGGCATCTTCTAGGCAAGCGCGCACTATCTTAGGCTGCATCTTCACTTACCATCAGGTGAGATCGCGGTCAAGCGCTAGTCTATATATTAAAAAAAAAAAAAAAAAAGGATGATGGGAGTCCGGTGAACACAATAGTTCAGCCTCACACGTGGAACATTCAATTGAGGATAAAATGAGATCTAGGTACCGATTGATGCGATTGGGAATACCATTGAACTGCACCAAGCCACACACATTCACAAACTCAATCAAATAGTTAGCTTAGAAATAAAAAAAGAACAAAACAAAACTTATATTTTGTGCCCTATAACACATCTTTTTTAAGCTAGCACGCATCTCAGGGCTTCTAGATAATATATAGTAGCTAGTTCCAGCAAAATAAAATATATTTTAACGTACATTACAGTAATCATGGGCATCCCCTAATTCTCCTCTGGCACGTAAAGCAGCCGCCATTTGCAAGAGAGCCGTGCGGTGATGGCGTGTGTTGAGGTCAGTTGAGCGCGGACCGCGGCCGAGGTCGCACGCGCGAGCCGCGCACGCGACCGCGCGTTCTGTGTCCCGGAGGCGACGCCATAGCTCTGACAGACCGACGTATACCTAAAAGCAATATATTAGTGTATATTTGTATAACGACGTTAGCGCAACGGATCCACCGTTGCGCTAACGTCGTTATACAAATCTGTGTATTTGTCTGTTGCGCTGGCAGTTGCGGGTTCAATTCCCGTTCGGAACTGATATTTGTAATTATCTAAATATTTCCTATTGGTTTGGATGTCTGTCCTTATATTTCTCACCATTTTGACATGAAGAGCACGTAAAGCTCGAGGTTGTTATAATTGTAGCGACATCTAACTCGCGACTTATAAACCTAGAGAAAACTGAAGTATCCTACATCACGCTATCAAAGACATCAGAGGGATTGAGTATATATACAAGAACCCGGCAACAACCGTCGGGGCCAGTAGCCTACCAGGCACAACTCTCGTCTGGTCGGAGGATCCTCCCTTTCCAATGGTGGATGAGGGACTTCACACCCCGTTCGTCACCCCCAAATAATAAACACCCGATAGCGATCATTATTTATAGTAGGGAATATCCGACAATTTATAGTGGAGCGGTGAGGTGGATTTACCTTTCTCATGTACCGAGAACGTGTCCTATACCGAGCAGTGGATGTTATAGACTGAATTAGCATCAAAATCAACAATTATAGTTCGTGATCAGAGAACTGGCTATTGCTTGTCAGGTATATGAGTTGTCAGTTACGCCGTTGAATGTTTAATAATAATAATAATAATAATAAAGCCTTTTTTATTTCCATGCACATTACATTGGGTTCAAGTAAAAAATAACAAAAAAAGACAAAAAGGTGTGTTTAGGGCATGGCTCCTCTCTGGATATAGGTCTCCTCCAACTGTTTCCATATTTTTCGATTGGCCGCCTTCGTCATTTAATCTTTACCGGCTATGTTTTTAATTTCATCGACCCATCGATCTTTAGGTCTTCCTCTGTTCCTTTTTCCACTGGGTCTCTTCCATTTTCTAAATGGAAGGGACCCAGTGACGTTGAATGTTCACTTAATTTTATTTATATTTCTTTATTTTTCTTATGTTTTGGTATACACCATAATATAAGCTTAGCACTTAACATTTAAGTAGTTTCTTTATTTTATACGCTTTGGTTTGTGTAAATTTTGCTAAAAGAAAATCTTATAAAACAAGGTATGATGTAACATTGATACCTGTAAAAGAAGTGTGTTGTCGTTCTGAGCTTGAGCCACAGCCAGAGCTTTTTGAAAGCCGTCCATTGCTTTCGAAAAAGCCCCAAGCTCCAAGCTCACGGCGGCTACGGTGAGGTGGACGCAACCCGCGGTGGAACCACCGCCGCAGTCGTTGTAGAGAGCATGGCGAGCGTACGATAAGGCCCTTGACATAAAAGTTACGATACGATTAAAGAATTATTTGCTTGTTTTTTAACCGACTTAAAAAAAAGGGGAGGTTACTCAATTCGACCGTATATATAAATATATATTGTTTATGAACCGATTTTGATAATTCTTTTTTTGTTGGAAAGAAGATATCCCCGGTGTGGTACTATGATAAGGAAACCAGGATCTGATGAAGAGATCCCAGAGAAATCGAGAGAAACTCTCGATAATATGCATAACTTTTTACTGGGTGTACCGATTTTGATGATTTTTAATTTAATCGAAAGCCGATGTTTATCATGTGGTCACATTTAAATTTCATCGAGATCTGATTACAACTTTTGGAGTAATCTTTGACAATGCGTATTTACTTGACTATTTCAAATTTAATACCATGTTAGTATTTAACATTGCTCCATTCCATTCAAAATGGCGCAGCAATGATTAACATACATGTATGCAGTAACCTGCTAGAGATCATATTTAAGATGCTGTTGGTGCTGCCCCTTAGTCTTTGCATTAGGCACACCTTTTGCGCATAGAAGAAAAGAAACAGGTAAATAGCGCCGTCGCGAACATCCCTGACGAATCATAGAACTAAAGCAACCCCAGCAGCATTCTAAATGAATTATTGTATTGAACACGGAGGGTATTATAAGATCTTCGTGGATACCTGGCCCACGTAATACACAAATAAAAATTGGTGCAGTAAGCCTTAAGCAAGGTAATTTTAAAGTCAGTCGAGCAACGCACAAACTTGCGAGTAAGTATCGGCATTATCTTTGAAGCCGGATGTCAACACATGGCCATGATATTTAAAATAATTTCCTGTGTGTACCTTAAAAAAATATCTAGACGCAACGGTCACAGCATTGATTTGTGGCTGTTGCGTTCGTGGTTCCGGTTTCGATCTCCGCACATGACAAACGTTTGTATTGACCATACAGATGTTTGTCGTTTTCTGGGTGTTTGTGCAGTCCTTGTGGGTTTCCCCACCGTGCGGTGTCGGAGAGTACGTTAAGCCGTCGGTTCCGGCTGGTATCATGTACACTTGATAGCGATCGTTACTCATAATAGGGAATATATCCGCCAATCCGCATTGGAGCGGCGTGGTAGATTAAGCTCTGATCCTTCTCCTACATGCGATGCATATTACCCTAATCGTTGACAAATTCATTGTACAATCAACACATTAGGAGTTTGATTGGTTTGTCCCAACTGTACTGTACAGTACAAGTGATAACTTGTACTAAGAATTTCCGGGGTACGATTCCCGTCCAGAGTACTGGTGTAGTATGTGGGTGTATATTGTATGTATGTTTATCGCAAAAAGTAACTAGATCAGTTGGCAGCTATCAATAACAGAAGCATTAAATTGCTTACCTTAGGAACAGTCGACTATGTGTGTATAATATATGTACTCGTATATTTAATTATAATAATCTAATGTGAAAGATGTATGATGCAAGTGTGATAAAGGACAAAGATGTTTTGTGGTATAGTACGGTACCTGTCGAGACCGCCAAGTGTCTGGTGAGCTCGCGCGAGGTTCAGGTACGCTTCAGCGCGCATCGGGGCCGAGTCCAGCTCTTCTGATATGCCGAGTTGTCGATTGGCAAATTCCAGAGATTCTCTGTAAGATACGTTTTGATACTTGAGAAAGAAAAAATATATATTGGTTTTATTGTACTCGAAGTAAGTGGTTTACATTATTTAGAAGAAGGCACAGACTCAACACCTGTCTGGTCGGAGGATCTGGATGAGGACCTTTACACCGATGTACCTCACGCACCCCCAAAATATCTTTTCGGTTTGGATGTCTGAGAACACGTTAAGCTGTCGGTCCCAGTTGTTATTTTATATCCTTGATAGCGATTGTTATTCATACTAGGGAGTATATCCTCCGGCCTACAATGGAGAAGCGTGGATTAAGCTCTGTTCCTTCTCCTACATGGAGAAAGAGGTCTTTGCACAGCAGTGGAATGTTTATAGGCCCAATCTTTACCGTCATCATAAGTACCTGTACTTTCCGAAGTCCATGTAAGCCTGGTAGAGGTGTCCCAGAAGGGCGAACTTATCACTGCGATGGCGCACGCCCCGGAGTGCCGACAGCCACACCTTCACCGCCAGGCGCTGCTCATTCTGCCCGTACAGGCGTACCCCTCTTTCGATCTGCGATGAATATTCATTTTATTAGCAACTAGCTGTGCCCATCGGTGTGTATAATATAATATACCTAGGTGAATATAATATACCTAGCCTACCTTGGTAAATGGATTAATTTACATAAAATTTTTTTTTTTTTTTTTATTATGTTATGGGCTTACTCTTGACCTCAGTCTAGCTCTTGAGCACAGACGAGGTCGAAGATGTAGCGAGTTCGCCCAGAAGAAGCCTGTTCACTCGCGCTTTAAACATGTTCGGGTTGTATGAACTCGGAAATACATAAGTACATTTTTTTTAATTAAACCTGAGATTAGCCCGTTTAAACAAATAAATAAAACCTTTAGCTTTATCATATAATTATGGATTACTGTATTATTAGTTAATTCCATTTTATGCTTATTACCATACTGTAACAACAGAAAGTGAAATACTCAACAATATAACAAAAACAACCAAAAGTTAAAGAAAAGGAAAGTGCCACATTTGCTATGGTCAATCAATATTTAAATGGGAAACGTGAAAAAATCTTCATATCACATTTTTTCAAAGTTTAGCAAAACGGTAATTTATGCTTTCTCTTCTCTCGCTCAACAGAACAAGAATATTTCTACGGAACTAATTATTATTTTACTATATTAACTATATTATTTTAACTACTTTTATTTGTAACTAGCTGACCCGGCGAACTTCGTATCGCCTAACACAAACTTTATCGTATGGTATTAAAGTTCAAATTGACTTTTAAGTATTATCACAAATCTTTTGTATGGGAGTATAGAAAAGTGTTGTTTTTAGACTTTTTCAGGAAATTTAATTTTTTATTTTTTTAGAATTTTCCTCTCCGTAAGAACCATCCTCGTACTTCAAGGAATATTTTAAAAAAAGAATTAGCGAAATCGGTCCAACCGTTCTCGAGTTTTGCGCTTAGCAACACATTCAGCGACTCATTTTTATATTATTTGTAATTAAGTTGACAAGCCAAAAATACTAGAAATAAACTCCTTTTTTGCTAATAAGGTAAAGGGACAAACCATATTCTGTTTATTTTTCGTTTTACGTATCTCTTTAAGACTGATCTTCCTGTTTAAAATATTCCTAAGGACTAATACGTTCATCTATACAAATAAATAAAATTGAAATGTCTGTTTGTAATATTAAAATAGCCGCTTTTTACTAAATGCATATGGATGCACACGGCACATATACCAAAATTATTTTTTTTGCAATTTTTGTCTGTCTGTCTGCCTGACTGTCTGTTTGCTCCGACTAATCTCTGAAACGGCAGGACCGATTTTGACGGGATTTTCACTGGCAGATAGTAATGTAATAAAGAGTAACTTAGTCTACATTTATTTTAGAATTTTGTTTATTTTATAACTCTGAGAACTGAACAATATCTTTTTTGTTAAATTCCACGCGGATGAAGGCGTGGGCACTGCTATGAAATATATCCAACTGCTGGTTTTGAAATACACAGGCCGAAGACGGGCAGCGTCTTCGGTGAGACAAAGCCAGCCCTGCGGTCACCAATCCGCCTGCCCAGCGTGGTGAGTATGGGCAACACACATGAGTTCACGCCATTTTTGGCGCAAACTTATGGAGGTCTATGTCCAGCAGTGGACTCCGACAGGCTGAAGTGATGAAATCTATGAAAATTTGGGGGGCTTTTGTCTATTATTTATGATGGATGGATGATATAATCGTTTATAAGTTTTTTCTGTATAGGTATCAATCACCTTTCGCCTCGCAAGATACTGATCAAGGCGAGAACGGCAGATTCGGAAGCATTCGAGGACGCCGGCGGGTGGGCGGTGCGCGGGACCGAACCTGGAGCCCCAGCGGATCGCCCCATTCCGCACTTCCGTTGGGTACTCTTCAGAGAACGGGAACACGTCTGGAAATTGTCAAACGAACGTTTATATAGAATTAGTTGAGTCATCATTATCCTTGTAAGGTCCAACCAAAATTTTTTATTTATTTATTTTATTTAGGCTATGAATTACGGCCTAATGCACTAGAATTAATTTACAGTAAATTACAATTGTGGCCCAAGACCTTAATTTTTCGTCCTGTAGAGCAAATCATATCTGGCAGATAAACTATCTCACCCAACATCAAATTAATCA
Organism: Melitaea cinxia; assembly: GCF_905220565.1. Lineage (NCBI taxonomy): Eukaryota > Metazoa > Arthropoda > Insecta > Lepidoptera > Nymphalidae > Melitaea > Melitaea cinxia. The sequence goes on from NC_059423.1 coordinate 6,577,443, forward strand.
GGTTTATACGAGTATTGTTGGGCGTTGTTTGTAATTCGATTCGATCGATTGATCACTGTTATTGATAAAACCGTCATTAGTTTTTAAAATAAGAATATTATTATTTGCCTTATGTAATTTCAAATGTGCAAGAAAGTGTTAAATAAATAAATAGTACTAAAGAAATATATATATCAAAATTTCACAATATGATACATATTTACCATGCAGAACTTAAGAAGCAATTTAGAGACAATTGCGTATCATGTCCGCATATAAAGGTGCCAAGAATGCTAATGGCACTTTATTGCCTAAAATATGCATCAGACCTTAAAAACACTGATATTATGATATTGCACTGATACCTCAGGGACCATTTTAAAACTGTTACTATATGAACCAACCTACAGTACAGCAGCGTGGTATATTAAGATCCCTTCGCCTACGTGAAGAAAGAGGTCTATGCCCAGCATTGAGATGTTACAGGCGGAATCAATCATCAAATATTTAATATAAAAACCTGGTGGATCTTCAAGATGGTGTCGTGACGGGTCAGGGGAACTGAGCAGTCGCGTTGCCGATAGTTGGTGCGCCGGCACCCCGCTGGGAACAAAAATGGAAAATGTACCAAAAATAAGTATTTTATTGCCGTAGCTTATAGACGCCTGGAACACCAGAAGCATCGCAAGCACGTTGCCGATCCAATCCCCTATGTGATACCCCAGGTGACCTGGTCACCTTACTCATCAACAGGAACACAACAATACTTGAAGCAGTTTTATTTAGCTGTGATCTTCTGTAAGGGTGCGGTACTTCCCCAGATCAGCTGTTCCAGTATTTGTGCAGAATACATCCTGCTGTGCACTACTTCAATAAGATTTTTTTTTTTAACTCACAGTCAAGTTTGTCTTCAAAATTAGAAAATATCGTGAGAAGATAATTCTGTTTCTGACCAAATTCTGAGACATTGATTGAAGTGGAAGCCATCAAAATAACCACAGAATACATCATCATCATCATTCCAGCCTATTGCAGTCCACTGCTGGACATAGGCCTCCACAAGTTCGCGCCAAAAATGCGTGAACTCATGTGTGTTGCCCATAGTCACCACGCTGGGCAGGCGGGTTGGTGACCGCAGGACTGACTTTGTCGCACCTAAGACGCTACTGCCCGTGTTCGGCCAGTGTGTTTCAAAGCCAGCGGTTAGATGGTAATCCCGCCATCGGTCGGCTTCTCAAGTTCCAAGGTGGTAGTGGATCCTTGTTATCCTTTAGTCGTCTCTTACGACACCCACGGGAAGAGAGGCGTGCCTATATTCTTTGGTGCCGTAGCCACACAGCACCACAGAACACAAGAAGATATAATCTACCTTATCATATATCCTGTTGTGTCCTACCTCATTAGTATATATAAGAAAGAGAGAACCATACCCGAGGAAGTCGCGCGACTCGATTGAGTCCCATGACATGTTCCGCGGGTGTAAGCGGCAGCGTCACCTGGCGGCCGGGTGCATCGCGTCCTCTTGATCGCACACCTTGGAAACTTCCTGCGGTAAAGAGAGATAGATGATAGATACATGTTGTAACTTGTCTATCTTACACTAGTGATACTTGTTACGGTAGAAAGAGATAGAGAAGTTTATATGTAATAGTTTTCTATAATGCACATTGTGAACTTCCTACGATAGAAAGAGACAGAACATCAGTTTACTTAGCTATAATAATAGTCATTAAAATAAATATAATAGGTTGACAATTTTTTATTTTGTAAAAGAGTAGGTTAGTATCCAAAAGACTGAAAAACTAATCTTTAATATATAAAATTCTCGTGCTGCGTTGTTTGTTGCCAAACTCCTCCGAAACGGGTGGAGCGAACTTTTATGAATTTTTGTGTGCGTATTGGGTAGGTCTGAGAATCGGCCAACATCTATTTTTATACCCCTATGGTAAAACAAAGTTTGCTGGGTCAGCTAGTTATTATCTATACAAATAATATTTAAAATAAAATTAGGTAAAAAAAAACCTATCTCATCTACCCTCAAAATGCCCTTAAATTATAAAGCTGTGAGTTTGTTTTTAGGAGAGATGTCAGAGACTGGAAAAATTCTTACACTGCTGGATATCCCATTTATCGAGTAATTATTATGAATAACTCAAACTCTAAGGAGCTATAACATAATATTATATAGCCTAGTAAACAATACATTAATGTAATACTATATATAGCACTAACGGGCTGTTTCATTTTTTGCAACCATTGAGCAATTGAGATTTATACCACAATTTTTTGTAAATAGTTAGTTTTAAAACTTTGTAATAAATAAAACATAAATATGGAAAGTATTATAAAATTGAAAAATAAATTATGTCATCATATTTTAATCAACTTCAAAAAAAGAAAGAGGTTGTTTTCTAATGTTTACGCGAATTTCACTCATTATAATGAAACAACTTTTTAGGATTTTATCGCGGTAGGATATCCTCCCATGGCCGTGGTTGCTGTAAGGTGTCCGAAATGTTGGGCATTTAAAAAACTTAATAAACCTCGATAAAAATCCGAAAAAGTTGTTTCATTATAAAAAGAACGAGGTTATCAATTCGACTGCTTTTTTTTTCATGTGTGTAGTAGGTACCTTATAACTTTTTACTGAGTTCACCGATTATGATGATTCTTTATTCGAAAGCTGGTGCTTATCGTGTGGTCACATTTAAATTTGGCCAAGATCTGACGAATACTTTTTGAGTTATACTGAATAATGCGTATTTATTTGATTATTTTTTTCGACTACCCACATATCATTATTTGTAGCAGTTAATTGGAGTCGTTTCCTTTTCTTTTGCGAGCAAATAATTTTATTAAATAACCAGTTATTAGATACTCACCAAATTCAAGCAGCTTTGTGAAAACAAAAACCGTTTTTAATCATCTCGAAAGCTCTGTCGTCCATTGTCTAAGCTATCATTATCTGTGGAAAAAAAATCTAAAATAAATGATATAATAAACTAGCTATCCCGACGAACTTTGTGCCGCCTCTTTTAACCGATTTTAAATTAAGGAAGAGGTTCCCAAATCAATTGTAATGTCGTAATTTTTTAAGTTACCTCATAAATTTTTACTGCGTGTATCGATTTCTACTTTTTATTCTAAGGGTGGTGCTTGTCACGTGGTCCCATTTAAATTTGAACGGGATTCGGTGTAAATTGATATGATGAAATGAAGGGATTATTTTTACTATACACCAATTAAATTAAAATTTAAAAAATACAGACATTATATTTAATGTCAAAATTACATCATTTTTGAAAAATACTGGTAGGTACTCTTTAAACTGCTGGATCGATTATTACTAAACAGCTAAGAATAACAAGGAACTAGCTTTAACGTACAAAAATCGCATCAAAATCGATCAATCCTTTAGGCTGCTGCCTATATAAATGCGAAAGTTTCTTAGAATTCGTGGATATTTGAACTATTTCACGCAAAAACTACAGAACTGATGTAGTGAAACTTAGTAGGTATGTATGTATATTTTTCTAATATATAAAATTCTCGTGTCAATGTCATGGTGTTAAACATTGAACTCCCCCGAAACGGCTCGACCGATTTTAATAAAGTTTTATGGGCATATCGGGTAGGTCTGAGAATCGGCCAAAATCTATTTTTCATACCCCTAAGTTATAAGGGGGGGGATTAAGCGGGTTAATAACATATATGGCAAAGAAACGTTTGCGGGTCAGCTAGTATATATATATATATATATATATATAATTCATGTGTTACTTTTAATAATAATAATAAACCACTTTATTGCAACTAAAGATAGTATACATAGCAAACCTTAATTCTAGACACATATAGTGCAGTGGGCGATCTTATCACTAAATAGCGATCTCTTTCAGATTACCCAACAGAAAAAAGCTAGCAGTGTAACGGGCTTGCGCAATAGTAATAACGTTTAATCAGAATACATATATAAATTCTACAAACATACATACATATATACACATGCAACTAAAATACAATAAATAAATAAATAAATCATATAAATTTATATATATTTATATACACACATACATACATATACACAAACACGGGTACATAAATACATACATACAAACACATACATATATATACATATACACAAAAACAAACATGTAAATACACATACATAAGCCAATGAATAAACGTACGCGTTAGAGAGATGGGTACAAACAGTGAAAATAAGTATGCATAGACATGCTATTTAAGTCATAGTGAGGTAGAAATGCTTCACGCGGTTTTTAAAGACAAAGATAGAAGGAGACTGACGAATTACTGATGGTAGTGCATTCCACAGTTTAACAGCCTTTAACGTAAAAGATTTAGAATACGAACTCGAGTTGTGAATTGGCACACTCAATTTGTTACATTGTTAGTTATCATATCAATTTGTTACATTGTTAGTTATCATACTCCTCCGAAACCCCTGGACAGATTTTTACGAAATTTTGTGTATTGGGTAGCTCTGAGAATCAGGCAACATCTATTTTTCATACCCCTAAGTTATGGGGGGGAGGGATAAAGGGGGGTTAATAACATATATGGCAAAACAACGTTTGTGGGCTCAGCTAGATAATGTATAGGATACATTACACACTATTTTCAATTTTAAGTAATTTAACTTGTTATGATGTACGATTTCTTTCGAATGTATATTTTTATTTTTATTTTTTATTTTCTCAATGTTTACCATATTTTTTTATTTTTTTTTATTTTTTGTTAGTATAATTTATTTTTTATATTCGAGTCAGTAAGTTGTTGTGTGTGTGCAATTGTTTTAAATTTGCTTCGTTAATAGTTTCTTCGTTCAGCTGGCAGATTGGGAATATGTAATGATTAGTGTAGTGTTACTTATATTATTACTAAAGTATATATTATTCATATTGTATATTTTATATATTGTGTATATTATATTTTTGTATTATTTATTATATTTATATATATATTTTCTTTTATCGCATATCATTATTATATATATATTTATTATTTTATTTTTTTAAAATAATAATAATTATTATTATTGTTATTTATATATTTTGTTAAATGTCGTCCCACAATAATAGTATAGACAGTGAATTATTCTTATCTCTATCTTCAAGCAATTCTTCTAGTAGTGATGATAGTTTTTGCAGCTCATCAAATCAACCACTTAATGTTACTCTCGACTCATATTTCTCGGACTGTAAACAACATTTTAACGTCGTACATATCAATGCACAAAGTATTCCGGCACATTATCCCGATATGCTTGCGTTGTTTGATTCCACTAAAATTCATGCAATTATGGTATCTGAAACCTGGCTTAAACCTTTTTTACCTTCCACTTCTTTTTCCCTTCCAGGCTTTCAATTAATTCGCAATGATCGCACCGGTAAGGGGGGTGGAGGCGTAGCTATTTATCTCCGTTCCTATATTCCTTTTTCTATAATCAGCTCGTCCAGCCAGCCTCCTCCTGTGGATTCTGCAGAACATTTACTAATTGAAGTGACTATGTCCCATACAAAAATCCTTCTTGGAGTCTTCTATAACCCATCACTTCTCGTAAACTATTTTCAAACCTTTGAATCGACTTTAGAAAAATTTTCTACAGCTTATGACCATACAATAATTATGGGTGACTTTAACACCTGTTTATTCAAAGACGATACTCGTAGTAAACGTTTGTTATCTGCGGTTGAATCTTGCAACATGCATATCTTGCCACTAGCAGCCACCCATAATTTTCCAAATTCCATGCCATCACTTTTGGATTTGATCATGGTTTCTTCATTAGATCGTGTTTATAGGTTTGGTCAGTGTCCTGCTGATACCTTCTCTTATCACGATCTTATCTTTCTTTCCTACAAAGTTCGTCCCGTCAAGGCAAAGTCGAAAATACTTTTGCAGCGTAGTCTTGGTGGAATGGATAGTAACTGTCTCTGTGATGATGCTCGTCAGGTTGATTGGTCGGTAGTCGCTGAAGCTACTTCAGTTAATAATAAGATCGATATTTTTAATTCACTTTTGATTAAATTGTATGATAAACATGCGCCTGTAAGACCAGTTAAAATGAAACACCTTCCTGCACCATGGTTAACCGATAACATAAGAGCACTAATTGCAAAAAAGAGCTTCTACAAAAATCGTTATAAATGTCAACCAACTGAGGATAACCGTAAAAAATACATCAGGATCAGAAATCGCTGCAATACATTGTGTAGAGATGCACAGAGACGCCACATTCATAAATCAGTCGAAAACGGCGACCCAGCGAAAACATGGAAGTTTCTGAAAACAATTGGAATTGGCAAAACATCTCATAGTACTCCTTTAAGTAACGTGGATATTGAACGCCTCAATCAACATTTTTCAGCTGCTAACGTTATGGATAGCGTTAAAATCAACTAGTAACACTCTTTCTCATTGCCAAATTCCAGACTATCCTCCGTTTATTTTTAATCAAATCACTGATTGTGATGTTAAGAAGAGCATTTTGTCTATTGCTTCTAATGCCGTCGGTGCTGATAACGTTAGCCGTGCTATGATTGTTCCTATAATCAATATTGTCACTCCTATTTTGACCCATATCCTAAACCATTCCATTTTTAACTGTGAATTTCCTGACGCATAGAAGCAAGCTCAAATTATCCCACTGCCTAAAAAACCTAATGCTTCCATGTATACTGACTTTCGTCCTATCTCCATTTTACCGTTCCTTTCTAAAGTTTTAGAAAAAATAGTGCATAACCAGCTTAGTCTCTTCCTAAATAAATTCAATATCCTTAACCCTCTACAATCCGGTTTCCGTTCCGGTCATAGTACAATGTCAGCTCTGGTGAAGGTAACCGATGACATACGATGGGGTATGGATAATAAGCGCCTAACGGTACTCACTTTACTTGACTTCAGTAATGCTTTTAATACCGTTGACTTTGACTTACTGTTAGGTATGCTGCGCTCTCTTAACATATCTCCAGCAGTGGTTGATTGGTTTCGAAGTTATCTTAAAGGGCGCCGGCAACGCATTCGTATTGAAGAGACTTTCTCTTCGTGGTGTGATGTAATGGCCGGTGTACCCCAGGGTGGTGTATTGTCTCCTTTACTTTTTTCATTGTATATTAATTCAATAACTTCCAACATAACTTCTCTCTCACACATGTATGCAGACGATGTACAAATTTATCTTCAGTCTTCTCTTGAGGGGCTACCTACAGCTGTCTCTGTTATCAATAAGGACTTGGAAATTATTTGTGACTGGAGCAAGATGTACGGCCTCACAGTAAATCCTGCTAAGTCTCAGGCTATTGTAGTTGGCAGCCAGAATCTGATTTCTAGAATCGATTGGGTGGAATTACCGAAGCTAAAATTCAACGGAACCGTCATACCATATAGCAAGAATGTAAAAAACCTCGGTTTATACATAGACTCCACGTTATCGTGGACCTATCACATTAAAGAATTAAGCCGAAAAACTATAGCATCACTAAAATCTCTTCAGAGGTTGCGTTATTTTCTGCCAATTCCTACCAAAATTATGCTAGCCCAATCTCTAATCCTATCCATTCTCGACTATGCCGACGCAAGCTATCTCAATTTAACCGAAGAACAAATGAATAAACTTGAGCGACTTCAAAACATCGCCATACGTTTCATATTTGGTTTGCGCAAATATGATCACGTCTCCGAATTTCGTTCAAGGCTCAAATGGTTACCTATTCGTCTTCGCCGGAATCTGCATGTTCTCTCGCTATTGTACTGTGTGTTATTCCACAAAAATGCACCAATCTACCTCAAAGATAAATTTGAATTTCTTGGAACTCACAATAAAACTCTTCGTTCAGCAGAAAACCTGACACTAAGGGTTCCTGTGCACAACACCAAATTTTACAAATTGTCTTTTTCTGTACAGGCAGTCCAATTATGGAATGCGTTGCCACTCAACATCAAAAAAGCACAATCACTTATCTCCTTTAAAAAGTTAGTTAAAGCCTACTATCTCACTATGATTAATTAATCAGTTTAGCTTTTTCCAATTTGCATCACTTTTACTTATTTTATCTTCTATTTCTATTAACTTTGTTAAATTGTGACGACATGTTATGTATGTATGTATGTATGTATGTATGTATATATGTATGGATGTATGTATGCATGTATGTATGTATGTATGTATGTATGTATGTATGTATGTATGTATGTATGTATATATGTATATGTGTTTGCATGTAAGTACGTATGCTTTGTATGTATGTAGATATTTTATGTATATATGTCTATGTATGAAGTATTTTTTTTTTTTCTATATTTTTTGAGTAGGGAACGAAAATGCATCATGTTTGCATGCATAATGTTGAATTTACAAATTATACAGATAATTGCGCTGCTACCTTTTCAATGCATATTATCCTATATCTAAAGGTTGTCTGGAAGAGATCGCTACTAAGCGATAAGACCGCCTTTGTACATTACTATCTCTATGTGTAAATAACTGTTTTATGTAATGTTTTTTTTCCGAGTGGTGTGCAATAAAGTATATTCTATCTATCTATTTTATATTCTCAATGAAAACATTTCTCGTAGGCTTAGTACTTTACTACTTATTACTTTTCAAAAGTTTCACTTATGAACTGTGAATTGCACACAACACTTATTTATTCTGACATACGGGATTGAAAATAACGCGGTGCAAGTCGCAGCTAGTAATGCCTAATTAAAGTGTATTTATTGCTATCAACCAATTTAAAATTGTATTGTATTGAGCCTTCCTTACAATAAAATATATGATTTAAATTTAACATTTTTTGATATCGCAAAATTTTCTTATGCAATTAAGAGCCATTTTTTTTGTTAAATAAATTTAAAATCTATAAGTACATATAAAATAGTCTTAGTCTTTTTGTTTTTAAATATTATACAATTAACCATGTTTTAGGACATCCCGAGTAGAATTTTATTTCGTGTTCCTCAGAAGGACCGGACCGGATAGGGTATGTAATGCAGAAGATTTCTCTGACCCTGATCAGGATGAGATGAGATTTCCTGATCGGGTCCAGATCAATCATCTGCGTTACATACCTTGCCTGGTCCGGGTTGAGTATGCTCGTTCCAGTCTTTTTAAAAAATAAGAATGTATATTCTTGAAAAAATTGTTTAATAAAAAAAAGTGAATTGATATTATAAATATGTTACTTAAAATAATTTAATTTAGTTTATTTTTTCCAATGTATTATTTATTTTTGTTTTTACTTTAAAATATCAATTATTGTTATTTATTTCATTAGTTAATTATTTATTAAATTTTATTTATTAACTTGTATTAATTAACTACGAATTAACTCCTTCCTACTACTTACGACGCTCCACTGTTTAGTAATAGATTCCCTGCTAGACTGTCCTGATAACTGTATATATACTAAGTGCGCTTAAAAACATCGATAGCGTGATTCAGGCTCAGTTCGCGTAATTTCTTTCAGGCTATACTGATCTGGACAAGACCTGGTCCTGATGCAGTTATGCCTTACCATACTTGATTATATTTTACAGCAGCCTATCCTTATCTGGACCAGACCTGGTCCTGATAGAGTTTGCCGGATCTGGCATACCTTTCTGGCATTCTATCCTGATCCGGTCCAGATACATGATCTGGTTGAGCCTGATCTTTTTTCTAGTCGGGATGTTATCCGTACAGTCTACTCGTATTAATTTTTTTTTTAATTTATTCAACAGGATAATAAGTGTATTAATGTATTTAATTAACAGAGATTTCCTCTTTTCAATAAAAAAAAGATTGTATAAAATTAATGAAAAAAAATAATAATAAAGAATGTAAGTAAAAAATAGAAAATATAATTACATGATGTAAATATTTATCCACGGACTTTTTTAGACTAGTAGGTAAAATTAATTAAATAACTCACAAATTTATATGAAAATTACATTATTAAATTAATAACACGTGAATTAAAAACCAAATTGTTGATAAGTATGAAAAAAAAGTTAAAAAATCCCCCAGTTCACATGACCTAGGTCACCCGTATATATAATAGGCAAATGTCATTTCAGGAAATTAGGTCAACGCGAATTCTATTAAAAATAATATAAAAAACATACGACTATAATACAAAATAATAATCCATCAAAACCTCCCTGGTTCGAAAGAAATTTGACGGAAAAATATATATAAGTAACTATATATTTTTTAATTTTGTTTTTTTAATGATTCGAATTAAATCGAACGCGTCTTAATTAAAAAAAAATTTAAAACATTTTTAATTTTATAATATTTAAAAATAGGTTGGATAGATTAAAATAAAAAAGGTTACGAAAAATCGTTACTCACATCTAGTCCAACGAAAGGAGGTTGTATATGTTGATTTTTTTTCACAGATTCATTTGTTTTTGTTACAATGACACTTAAATTTTACATTTCATAGGTTAATGTGTTAAATAGGTTTGTTTTTCACTATTTTATTGTTAATTTAATGGCACTGGTGTCCTTGCTACGCGATCACACCCCGGCTGATGTTGAATGGAGATTCTGAGACGTGTATGGAGTAGTTTTCTCTGACTTTGTTTTTTTTTTTATGTGTTTACTATAATTTAGAAAATAAAATAAAATTTATATAGTTATTATCGCATTTAAGTCAAATGTAAAAATAAAAAATAAGTTTAATAAAAAAATGGTTTTTTAGTTACGACAAAAAATTAAATGCATATCGTTCCACTTCTCTTTATCATATCTTTTCGAAAACAAATAATTATAAAAACTGTTTGTTCAATTCCTCATGTATTTTGTACAGATGTTGTTATCTATACTAAATCGAACAACTTGTTTGTTTTAGCGCGTTATTTGAAAGTTATTTTAAAATTCTTTTTGTGCTCGATAATCAATTTACCAGGGAAGGCTATGGGGCTGTAAAATATTTTAATATATTTTTTCATCAAAGTAGCACGACTAAAACCGCAGGGCACAGCTAATCACCTATAAAATAAATTGCTTGTACCTATCAATATTGACGCCGCGTTGGCGCAACGGTCACAGCCATGGATTGTACCTGTTGCGCTGGCGATTGCGGGTTCGATCCCCACACATGACAAACATTTGTATTGGCCATACAGGTGTTTGCCGTGGTCTGGGCGTTTGTGCAGTCCTTGTGGGTCTCCCCACCGTGCCTCGGAGAGCACGTTAAGCCGTCGGTCCCGGTTGTTATCATATACACCTGATAGCGATCGTTACCCATAGTAGGGAATATATCCGCCAACCCGCATTGGAGCAGCGTGGTGGATTAAGCTCTGATCCTTCTCCTACATGGGGAAAGAGGCCTATGCCCAGTAGTGGGATATTACAGGCTGAAGCGTATATCAATATCTGTCAAAATAAATAAAAATGAATCGCTAAATATGTTTCTAAGCACAAAACTCAATAACGTCAATTCTGCTTATACTTTTTTTTAGTTTTCTAATACTATGTAAAAGGTTCTAACAGAATTAAAAAAAAAACTTGTGAATTTTAAGAAAACGATACTTCGTTTAACAGTTTGCAAGACCGGAAAACGTCTGTTAGGTCAGATAGAAATAAAATTATTTGAAGTAAAACGACACTATTACGAAATTTAATTAAAATTTTACAACAGAAAATAACAACTCTTCATCATTCTATAATCTTTCACAGCATCCCCATCTCATGTCTCAGCTCCACCGCGCATGCGTAGTTATCCAATCGACATACACCGTTTTCCAACTAAATTATTGTGTCTGTCAATGTCATGTACATTATGATACAAAAAAGCAGTTATTCGGACACAGAGTCAAAATTTAACAAGATGGAGTAGCTATATGTTTGTTTCTTTTTAGCTTAAAGGCTTATTATGATTATGTCAGAGTTTAAAAATAATGTTTATAGACTGGTGTTTGGAATTAATATTCATACATGAAAAATTAATCTTTATATACTCAGATTTGTCGATTTTAATTTTTATTGTAATAATTTTTTGATCTTTATTTTTAGTGTTTTTCTAGGAATGACTAAAGAGGATTCGTTAATATTGATGATTTTAATAAATTGATTTTTATTCCAATTTATTTATTTTAATTCTTTATTTCACGAATTTCGAATAAAAGTCTAGCCATTAAGTTAAAAATATGAGCCATAACTTAGCTAATTAGGAATGACATCTAGAAAAATGGGTTCGAAGGATTTTATACCTCGAAAAAAGTTGTTATTATTAACAAATTCACTCATTATCACTTCAACATATCGCAGTCCACTGCTGGACATAGGCTTCTACATGTTCGCGCCTAAAATGGCGTCAATCCATCTGTGTTGCCCACAGTCACCACGCTGGGCAGTCGGGTTGGTGACCGCAGGGCTGGCTTTGTCGTAACGAAGACGCTGCTGCCCGTCTTCGGCCTGTGTATTTTAAAGCCCTGCTGGCTTGGCTTTGATGGTTATTCCGCCATCGGTTGGCTTTTTAAGTTCCAAGGCATAGTGGAACAGTGTTATACCTTAGTCGCCTCTTGCGACACCCACGGGAAGAGAGGGGGCGGCTATATTCTTTACTGCCGAAACCCCACAGCACAACATTTAAAACATTATTAACTAATTAAGTTGCAAAAAGGAATTAATTTTTTATTAATAAATATTAATATTTCAGGGGTTTAAAAAATCTTAAAGAAGAGAATATTTCCAATAATAAATCCAGACTCCCTACTTCTATCTATATTATTTATAATTTTATTTTAACGCTGAAAATAGATATCCGCGCGGCCCGCTATGGCTTGCGCGCGCTGCCGCAAAAGCGAGTACGACGCACAAAACATTTTTCTTTTTGAGTATTAAATATTGATTTAAAAAATAAATAATATGATGTATTTATAACACTTGAATGTATAAATTCTGGATAAGAAAAGTATTTAAGTCCATTTTTCGACAAATAGGGCTATTGTTGATTTAAAAAAAAATCCCTACGTCCGTGTTCATTGCAGATAATAACAAATGTTTAAATATTACCTTTCTTATTTATTCTATCTACGCGTATTATCTTATCTATATATCTATTAATACGCTAAGCAAAGACTTTACCTTTACCCCTTTTACGAAAATTGCGCGGACGGAGGAGTATGAAATTTCGCACACTTATCCCCACTAATATTGTAAATCTGAATGTAAATTTGTTTGTTACGCTTTCACGTGAAAACTACTTAACCCATCACCATGAAACTTTGTACACATATTCTTGGAGGTATTAGACGTAACATAGGATACTTTTATTTAAAAAAAATTCAATGCAAGCGAAGCCACGGGTAAAAGCTAGTAGTTTATATAAGGGAGTGCAGAATGTTAACATAACTGAATACATAAATGATGACACTGTCATGTTTCTACCATCGCACCCTTCGCCGAAGGACTAAGTATCATCCACACGATTTGGATGCTTGGTTTGTATCCAAAATGCGAGCTTCACGAGCATTCTTTCCGGGTACATGCAAACTGTGGAATGACCTTCCTCTTGAGGCTTTCTTTAAGCGCTATTATTTGCGAATTTTTAAGCATCGAATGCATGGGCATCTTTTGCCTGAAGGTCGGCAACGCACCCGAAACTTCTGTTATGTTGCACATATTCGGGCAACGATAGCTGCTTAAAGTCATAATCAGCTATTTAGCGAATGAAGTAATGATAAAATTATCAATATCTCCACAGAATTTTTATTAAAGAATTAGATTTTATAAATGATAATAATAATAATAAATAATAAAATGAAAAACAACGTTCACATAGCAAAGTATACAATCGAATGAATAGATAGACCTTGTTATTAAAAAAAACACAATTTCAATCCCTTTCATTCTTTTTTTAACAATAAAAGTCAATCTATGTTCATTCTCAAGGCTATCTACCTAAGAACAAAATTTAAATGAAAACTATTCTGTGGTTTAGGCGTGAAATTGTACCAGACAGACTTTCTTATTTATTTTATTAGTCGTTGAGGTATACACGTAGTAAGAATAAAAAATAATAAAAATTAATGTAGTAAGCAGAGCTAATGGCGACCATTTAAAAATCGGAAAGTATTTCCGGTTTCAATATAATACGTTTTTTATTGCTTCGAAATAATTTAAAAAGACTATTTATTTTTATCCATTTATAAATGACATGATATATATAACGTAGTCAGAGGAGTCGGAAATACCTTAACTCACGCACCACAAAAAACACTGCAGAATATAATTCAAAATCTAGAGCAGCCCTGCTGGGAAAGTACCTCGACTTTACAGAAGATCACAGCTAAATAATATGCTTTCAAGTAGTGTTCTGGTCCTGTGGTGATTAAGGTAGAGAGCTCCTTAGAGAAAACTGTTGGTAGGGTATTCAACGCGCTTGCGATGCTTCTGGCTTTTTTATATATATAACTAAGTCGGCAAACAAGCGTACGGCTCGCCTGATGATAAGCAAATACTGTAGCCTGTAGACATCTGCAACGCCAGAAGCATAGCAAGCGCGTTGCCGACCCTATCCCCAACTCCCCCAGGAGCTCTGGTCACCTTACTCACCAACAAGAACACAACACTGCTTGAAAGCAGTATTATTTAGCTATGATCTTTTGTAAGATCGAGGTACTACCCCAGTTGGGCTACTTCATTTTTTGAGCAGGAAATTTCCTGCTCTGCCCTACCTCAGTGCCGACTACGATAATCGCTTATCATCAGGGGTGCCACATGCTTGTTTACCTTCCTAAACTATTTAGATTTTTTCCTCAAATGTCTAAATTTTTAAACCACTTAGTAATTTCTACAAAGTTTTAGAAAGCTTATAAAACAAAAGATAAATAAAATAGTTAAGTAATTCTTAAGCTAAAATCAAAGGGCGTATCGATGGTTTTTATATATTATAAATAAAATATCTTTGGTATCTATTATATATAGTATTTATGATGAAGTTTTGTTTTTGATGTTATATCCAAGATTTATTAAACATATTTACAAAACAAAAAGAAAACAAAAAATATTGTACGTGTTTTACCCTACACACTAATCAGACGTGAAATAGGTACTAATGAAACTTTATTAACTGGATTAATTGTTATCTTAAATCGTAATTAATTCTCTACTAGTAATTAAATGTATTAACAAAGGAATTAAGGTGTAGGTATTAGGTATAACTTTTATGAAACTTAGTAAATTTTTAATAAAAGATGTTATTAAAATGTACTACTTCTTCTTCTTCTTAAAATGTAAAAGATGTTTAAAAATAACGTCTAGTCAAAATAAAGACACAAGCTGTCAAACAAAAAAAAAAACTAGTGACGTAAAAAATCGAACTCGAAAACGACACGATAAAACGTCTGAGAGCTTTCAACGCAGCAAATTCAAAGGAAAAATATTGCCCGCATCAATTTCAATCCAAACACTAATAAATTGGCATCTCTCAGTGACACCACTACACACACAGATAGACTGTTTATTAATAGATAACATATTTTGTAAATCGTCTTAAGATTCACCCTCATCAGTGTGTCGTGTGTCGCGGCGCGAAGCGCGCGGGAAATTTAAAAAAAAAATACCTCTAGTGTCAATTCTGATGTTCAAATTAAACTAAAATTTTTTGACGGTACTTCAAGTAATAAAACCTTTTTTTTTTCAAACAACCCTAAAATATACGCCATTAAATTTTAATGATTTTAAACAAATATAACAAGAATAACACTAAATATAAACCATAAGCTGAGTTTAATTTTTACTATCAGAAATAGCACAGATTCAAAATGAGCTATGGTGGATTGTACGATAATTTTAACTATGAAAAAGTGACGGATAAAAATGATTGTTGTAATAAGGATTCAAATAGTAACGAGAGTGTGGAATTAAAGGAAGAGGATCACATACAACACGTGTTAGGGCCGAGTAGGAGGTGTCTAGCGTGGGCCTGTAAGGCTTGCAAGCGGAAAACAGCAGCTGTCGATCGGAGGAAAGCGGCTACACTACGCGAGCGACGGAGACTGAGAAAAGTAGGTATTGTATGCTTAAAAAATTCCAGCGTTATTTGCTTGAATTTTATATATTTAAGGCTTAGATGTCAGCTAAATAGGTTTTGTTTTTTTTTTTCGAATAAACTGCAAAATAAAGTCATAGGCTGCAATGATTTATTTACACTAACTAATATTTTTTACTGTTATTTTTGTTAAATAATAAATAAGTAAATAAACGCTTTACACTCAACGGCCTCCAGTAGGTTTTTCTCCTGTGTCGGGGTTCCATAAAACATACACAATACACAAGCACAATCGCTCAAAGTACGACAAACATCTATATGGTTCGAACCCGCGACCGCCAGCGCATCAGCCAGTGCTGAGACCGCTGCGCCAACGCGTCGTTACCATATACCCTAAAAAAAACTAGTGAGATGAGATTAAATATAAATAAAAATATAAAATATAAAAGAAGTTCTTAAAAGCGATGTTTCAAAAATATTTGACATTTGTTTCTTCCAAATCTAATAAAAATATATGAAGGTAAACACAATATATACGTGCTGTAATAATATAAATGAAACTTTACTAATATACAAGTATATAGGTAGAGAAAAATATTCTGAACAAGCTGACCCGGCTGATTTGTACCACAATGTTTTTCTTAATATGTCTCCTTTTTTTCTTTACCAAAATAATAATAAAAAAGTGAAAATAAAAAATTGTGAAATCTTTTTTGGACGGCTGACAAAAGTTCTTCGGACCTACTTGTCTGGAGCCAACAAGGTCCGAGCCTATAACGCTTGGGTCATGCCCACTCTCTTGTACACCTTTGGCATACTCAGATGGACTCAGACCGAACTTGACGCCCTGGACAGAAGAGTCCGCACAACTATGACGTACCATCGCGTGCATCACCCTAAGTCGTCGGTCATGAGACTATACATCCCGCGGAAGTGTGGTGGTCGAGGTATGTTTAGCGCTAAGACCATGCATAACCGCGAGGTGTGCAGCCTCAGGGCCTACTTTGAAACGAGACGGGACAGCGCTTTGCATGGTGACGTTTCAATGTGTGACAAAAGACTAACCCCCCTAGCCTTGGCCAAAGAGAAGTGGCAGAAACCGGTCGTACTGAGCACCTCTGACCGGGAAACCGTATGGATGGAGAAGGAACTGCATGGACTGTTCTACAAGGCGCTTCACGCACCACACATTGACAGTAAGGCCTCCGTGCAGTAGCTGCGATTCGGCGACCTCTTTGGGGAAACCGAAGGTTTTGTCTGTGCAATACAAGATCAGGTGGTCAAGACGAACAACTACCGAAAGCACGTCCTGAAGGATGGCACTCCCGACTTCTGTCGAGCCTGTCGTCATCCCGGTGAGTCACTCAGGCATGTGCTTTCGGGTTGTTCCGCGCTTGCTAATACTGAGTACTTGCACAGACACAACCAAGTGGCCAAGATTCTCCACCAAGAGCTCGCTCTTATGTACGGTCTCCTGGAACAAAGGATGCCGTACTACCAATACTCACCGGTGCCAGTACTCGAACGCAACGGAGTCCGGCTCTACTGGGACCTGCCTATCGCCACAGACAGGACGATACTGGCGAACAAGCCTGATATCGTGGTGATGGACAGGGCACGGTCGAGGGTATTTTTAGTGGACATCACTGTCCCGCATGACGAGAACCTCGTGAAAGCCGAGACTGAGAAAAAACGTAAATATCTGGATCTGGCGCACGAGATTGTCGACATGTGGGGTGTGGGGTCTGCTGAAATAATCCCTATCGTAATATCTGCCAACGGTTTGATCCCGGTTAGCCTCGCTCACCATCTGAGGCAACTGGGGATCCGGGACGGTTCGCTCGCAGCCAGGATGCAGAAGGCGGTGTTACTTGACTCGGCTAGGATTGTCCGCCGGTTTCTCAGCCTACAGCCCTAACTCCCGGCCGTTTGATCTCCCTGCCGGGGCGTTTCCTTCACCCGCTTATATTTATATATGTAAGTATAAGTAAATTTACTATATTATTTATATAAGTAGTTATTATAATATATGTATCTATTATGTATTGGGCGGGCGGAGTGACATTCAGTAGAATTATAATAATAATAATAATAATACACTTTATTGTACAGCAAAAACAAAAATGATACATATTATCAAAGAAAGAAAAAATATTGACAATATATTCATTAGGTACAAAGGGCGGCCTTATCGCTAAAAAGCGATCTCTTCCAGGCAACCTTAGGGCAAAGGAAATGGTCTAGCATCAGCATAGGTGTACAAGTTACAACAAATTTAATATAAATATTCAAATAATTAAACGTTAAAAACGTTGCCGTTTCATCAAAACGTTGCCGTTTCATCCGTAAAAATTTTACCTTCACGCGCTTAAAGAAGTTTGACTTCAGAAAAAAAAACAATTATCTGATTTGTTAAAGTAATTTGTTATACATAGCATAAAAATTACCTGTTGCCGAACCTACCCCCGACCCCCGACCCTCCCCAGGAGCTCCCCACCTTACTCACACAGGAACACAACATTACTTTAGAGCTGTGTTATTTAGCTGTGATCTTCTATAAGGTCAAGGTACTTCCCCAGTCCAGCTGGATGATCAGCTGCTGCAAATTTTAAGCAAGACATTCCCTGTTACACTTTTTTTTTTTTTTTTATGTAGAATCAATGTACATATTTTATTAAATCGGGACCACTGTGCGCCGCGTGTCTCTATTACACATTAATATTACATTCATTAAATTAAATTAAGTACATATACACACCTTTATATGGAGCCTTCACCCAACAGTGGGTCGTCTATATCTGTGAGGGTGTTGAAAGCTCGGCTCGGAATGGCGATCGCTCTACGTATCGTACAGATCGCAAACAGAAAATAGTTTTGTTCTGAGTAACAATAAAAATAAACAAAGTGTTAAAGTATTAAGTATTATTAAATATCTATGTACATCTAACTTTTGAAGTAAACTTAATGTTCCATATATTGCTGTTGGGGTTTGAAAAAGGAGGTGCATAGTCAAGGAGTAGATATGTATAAATATAACTGGTTAGTTGATAAATGCTTTTACTCCGTAAAAGAGTTCCTTGATTTGAAGTTTTGAAATATAGTTTTGTATTGTGTAAATTATTGACATATTATTTTGACATTGTATTGTATTCCATGATAAATTTGATTTAAGCCGACCAATCTCCGTCGTATCTTCTCCATCTTACGTCACATTGGCGAAATCATCTGTGCTATTCGACACTAGTGAAAGCCATTAAATCTAAATTCATTCAATTTTTTCACATTCATTCAAATTCAAAAGTTTTGAAATATAGTTTTGTATTATGTAAATTATAAGGATTATTATTATTAATTTTTTTAATGATTTTAGGATTGTTTGTAGTCTTTTAGTGTGAATTTAAAAAATGTTAACTTGATGGTACCTACATTGTAATCTTTTGCTGGACGATACGACAAATTTAATTTTAATATTATTTTTGAATACTTTGTGATAAATTTTTGCATGTCATATTGTTGACTAAACATGTATATGTAACTTTTTTTACGACATCAAATTCTAACGTTTTTATTTATAGAAGAAAGTAACTGTGTTGTATAATGTATGTCATCTTTAATCCAAATAAAATTATTATTATTGTATATTATTATTATTATTCGCCAATTAATTCGACTTGGATGCACGTGCCTCAGCTTAACTCACCTTCGCGACAAAAAAATATATTTTTCATTCAGTCTTTGAGTGAAAACACTTCAGTTTTAAGTAACACATAAGTGAACAAAACTAAAAAAAAAAAGAAACGAAAAAGGAACATTATTATTTTTAATATATAAAAATTTGAATCATCAAGTCTCATCATTTTCCAAGTGACCTAAATTTTGAGCGCTAAATAATTGGTCTAACTTCCTAACTGTTACTCATGTTTATGTTCACTATACTTGACACTCGGTTTCGTCTGCTCTAAGTTAAAAAACAATTATGATCACAATTCAGCATTTAACATGCTACAAAAGTCTCCTCAAGAAAAATAAAGTCCTCTTTTTCCATATAGAAGAAGGGGCAGTGCTTAATCCACCACGCTACTCTACTGCGGTTTGGCGGATATATTCCCTAATTTGAGTAACGATCGCTATCAAGTATTTATGATAAAAAACGGGATAGGCAGCTTTACGTGCTCTCATAGGCACGGTGGGGAGATAAGAACAAACATCGAAACTAGAAAGAAATATTTGTAAATACAAATATCCATCCCGAGCTGGAATCGAAACCGCAAACCGTGTTTAGTCGCCTACATACACCACTATATCAGAGCAGATGTTCATATAAATGTTTAGCAATATTTGTTATGTGATTGTTAGAAAAGCCTAGCCTGCCTTAAAGTAATAGGTGTAATAATTATGTTTGCTCGCAAATTAAAAATAAACGAGTTCAATTTACATAGACCAGTAATACAACGTACTCGTCGGTAGTCAAAACGATCGAACTCGATCCAATTGAAATTGAAATGGCACCCACACGACAAGCACAACGATTCGATCCAACAAAAAAATGTAACAAAAAAATAAATAATCATTAATATAACAACGCTGTTTTAATCTCCTCTATTTTAATTTGGTTAATAAATAGAATAGAATAGAGTAGAGTAGAGCAAAGTAGAGCAGAATAGAAGAAAAGAGAATAGAACAGAATAGAACATAATAGAATAGAACAGAACAGAATAGAATAGATCTTTAGATAGAGGAAAATATGCAAATAATTCGATATCGATATTCCTGGGCGAGGTAGTGAATGCTAGCGCGACCTCATCTCGCCCCACTCACGTGGGCGACTACTCATACGTGGTGATTCTTTAGTCAGTAGAAGTCTGACATAACCTTTGGCGCCCCCGCGCCGGTGGATACCCATGATGTATTTTCCCGACATAAAGAAATGTGCGTCGCTATTATAAATATTATATATTCAGTGTTCTTCTGTTACGTCTTCAACTAATATCCACACCGTACGCTACAGAATAGAACAGACTAGAACAGAATAGAATAGACCAGAGTAGAACAGAACAGAATAGAATAGAACAGAACAGAACAGAATAGAATAGAACAGAATAAAACAGAATGAGAACAGAACAGAATAGAACAGAATAGAACAGAACAGAACAGAATAGAACAGAACAGAATAGAATAGACCAGAATAGAACAGAGCAGAACAGAATAGAACAGACTAGAATAGAACAGAACAGAACAGAATAGAACAGAACAGAATAGAACAGAATAGAACAGAACAGAACAGAATAGAATAGAACAGAACAGAATAGAACAGAACAGAAGAGAATAGAACAGAATAGAACAGAACAGACTAGAATAGAATAGACCAGAATAGAACAGAACAGAACAGAATAGAACAGACTAGAACAGAATAGAATAGACCAGAATAGAATAGAACAGAACAGAACGGAATAGAACAGAACAGAATAGAATAGAATAGAACAGAGCAGAACAGAATAGAACAGACTAGAACAGAATAGAACAGACTAGAACAGAATAGAATAGACCAGAATAGAACGGAACAGAACAGAACAGAACAGAATAGAACAGAATAGAACAGAACAGAACAGAACAGAATAGACCAGAACAGAATAGAATAGAACAGAACAGATCAGAACAGACTAGAACAGAATAGAATAGACCAGAATAGAACAGAACAGAACAGAATAGAACAGAATAGAACAGACTAGAACAGACTAGAACAGAATAGAATAGAATAGATCTTTAGATAGAGGAAAATATGCAAATAATTCGATATCGATATTCCTGGGCGAGGTAGTGAGTGCTAACGCGACCTCATCTCGCCCCACCAACGTGGGCGACTACTCATACGTGGTGATTCTTCAGTCAGTAGAAGTCTGACATAACCTTTGGCTCCCCCGCGCCGGTGGGTACCCATAATGGATTTTCCCGAATAAAGAAATGTGCGTCGCTATTAAAATATTATATATTCAATATTCTTCTGCTACGTCTTCAACTAATATCCACACTGTACGCTACAGAATAGAACAGACTAGAACGGAATAGAATAGACCAAAATAGAACAAAACAGAACAGAATAGAACAGAACAGAATAGACCAGAACAGAATAGAATAGAACAGAATAGAACAGAACAGAACAGACTAGAACAGAACAGAACAGAATAGAATAGAACAGAACAGAACAGAATAGAACAGAATAGAACAGAACAGAACAGACTAGAACAGAATAGAATAGACCAGAATAGAATAGAACAGAATAGAACAGAATAGAACAGAATAGAACAGAATAGAACAGAATAGAACAGAATAGAACAGAATAGAACAGAATAGAACAGAATAGAACAGAATAGAACAGAATAGAACAGAATAGAACAGAATAGAACAGAATAGAACAGAATAGAACAGAATAGAACAGAATAGAACAGAATAGAACAGAATAGAACAGAATAGAACAGAATAGAACAGAATAGAACAGAATAGAACAGAATAGAACAGAATAGAACAGAATAGAACAGAATAGAACAGAATAGAACAGAATAGAAGAGAATAGAACAGAATAGAACAGAATAGAACAGAATAGAACAGAACAGAATAGAACAGAATAGAACAGAATAGAACAGAATAGAACAGAATAGAACAGAACAGAATAGAATAGATCTTTAGATAGAGTAAAATATGCAAATAAGGTGCATCGATATTCCTGGGCGAGGTTGTGAATGTTAGCGCGACCTCATCTCGCCCCACCCACGTGGGCGACTACTCATACGTGGTGATTTTTTAGTCAGTAGAAGTCTGACATTACCTTTGGCACCCCCGCGCCGGAGGGTATCCATGGTGGATTTTCCCCACATAAACAATATACAATATACAATGTATTTTAATCTATTATATAAAATTCTCGTGTCGCGGTGTTTGTAGTTAAACTTCTCCGAAACGGACTGGCCGATTCTCATGAAATTTTGAGTGCATATTGGGTAGGTCTGAGAATCGAACAACATCTATTTTTCGTCCCCCTAAATGTTAAGGGTAGTCCACCCCTATTTTCTTTTAATTTTTAGATAAATTATTTATACTTAATTTTATTATGATTTGGCGTTGAAAAATACATACAACCCTAAATTTTCACCCTTCTACCACCAACCCCTATTTTCTATTTTTAAATAGCGTTTAGCGGCAAGACAACGTTTGCCGAGTCAGCTAGTCTAATAAATGAAATTCTCGTGTCGCGGTGTTTGTTGTTAAACTCCTCCGAAACGGACTGGCCGATTCTCATGAAATTTTGTGTGCATATTGGGTAGGTCTGAGAATCGAATAACATCTATTTTTCGTCCCCCTAAATGTTAAAGGTAGTCTCACCCCTAAATTATTATTTTTTATTTTTAGATAAATTATTTATTTTTTATTTTATTATGATTTGGCGTTGAAAAATACATACAACCCTAAATTTTCACCCTTCTACCACCAACCCCTATTTTTAAATAGCGTTTAAGGGCAAGACAACGTTTGCCCGAGTCAGCTAGTAATTTTATATTTCCTCAAATTGTTTTGTCGAAAGATAGATTAAGTATTTGTTTAATATTATGGTTTTTTAACATTCAACCAAATGTGATTGTAGTAGATTTGTTAACGGAGGGACTATGTAAGCGGCGGTTCCCTCATCAATTTGTAAAATGACAATTCGAAAGTGCTGTTGTAGGCTGTTTGAATATAGTTTTTGGTTTTGATGATTTCGATCGCGTTTCTATGTAAATTAAGTCTAGTTATGTCTAATATTATAGTAGCTGTCTATTATTGTTTTCTAATTGTTTACACAAATTTCACTCATTATAATTTTTTTATAACATACACACACGGTCATCTGTTTCTAATGTAAGCAACTTAATGATTGTGCTATAGGTAACAGCCAACTGTTATAACTATTTTTTTTTTGATAAATATACAAAGAAATAATACATATATAAATATAAATACAAATATCACACCCAGACTCAGGCGAGAATCGAACCCGCAATCCGCGGAACAGAAAGCAGGGCCACTACAAACTGCGCCAAAAACTTTTCGGATTTTATCGCCGTTTATTGGGCTTCTAACGTGCCCGACGAAACGTCATCCCCTCACAATCCTCTCGTGACCATGGTTGCTGGTAAGTATCCGAATGTATCCAATATTTTCTTGACAATACATATTTATTTATTAAATTGAGTACATGGAATTACTCGCGTCTTTCGTGTCATCATTGTTTATTACTCTTTTTTTTACGTGGGGAAAATCCTTAATGGATACCCTCCAGCGCGAGGGCGCCAGAGGGTTATGTCAGACTGCTACTGACTAAAAAAACCACCACGTGATTAATCTCCGGCAGCCATTGGATGACTGAAAAGTAAAAGCCTGTTACATCTAATAATTTAATCTAATGCAATGCAATTCAAAATTATAAACGAATAAGCAGCTGCAGATTGCTGCTCAGCTCGCGCGCTGACCGCACTGCACTTTAATTTTTACTTTATATAAAATCATTGCACATTCGAATCGTAATTTTACAAAATCTTCAAAAATGATGAATCAGTAAAACTACCAACGATTCGGAATGTAGATTCTGCAGAGAAGAATTGGCAAGAAACTCCGCAATTACTCTTTTGAAAATAATATATAAACTGTGTTTTAGTACAAAATTAGTTATATCTTGCACGAAATACAGCGTCACTAAGTCCACACATCTTTATCGACTATGTAATCCTGCACCGAATAATAGGCTTTAATCTATAAAAAAAATTTAACCGACTTCAAAAAAGGAGGAGGTTACTCATATTATACATATATAAATAAAATTGTATTAGGGTCGAAGTATGTACGTTGTGTTGAGTTGTAAATTTAATTGTTTCATGCAATGATCTTGTAATCCGGTCGATTTAATTACTAAAAATATTTATCAGATTGATTCGTTTTCAACAAGGAAACTGATAATAATAGTGATCATCATCATCAGATCACCACTCAGGATACCTCCAACACAAAAAAGAATTTTCAAAAGCGGTTCAGAAACGACGAAGTTATCCCCGAACATACATTAAAATATATATACAGTGGCGTAGCGTGGTTTTTAGGGCTGTATCTTATTTAGTTAGGGGGCCCAAAAGAAGGGTAAAGATTGCTCACAAAAGAAGCAAAAATGCTTGCATTGAATTAAAATAAATATTTATTGACTACAACTTATCACTTCCTATTAGAAATTGGGAATCCAATTAAAATACAGTAAGTTTTGGAAATCCCGGCAAGCACGGAATTAAGTAACATCGTGGATAACAGTTTAAAATTTTTTTTGCTTAAACACGCCCTTGTAGCCTGGGGGCCCCGTATCATTGATACGGCTGATACGGCGGTAGCTACGCCCCTGTATATATACATATATATTTTTCAAATATATATACGGTCGAATTGAGTAACCTCCTCCTTTTTCGAAGTCGGTTAAAAAATATATATAATAAAGTTTTCATCAAACAATTTTTCAATTGAAAAACAAGGCGATAAAGAGATATACGCATATAATACAAATATTCTGAGACGATTATAGAGGACTTATAAATAAGTTGTCGCATCACGTCCCCGGGATTACGGGATTAGGGGAAATTCCGGGACAATCTTTGTCGGGATTAGATACGAAATAAATTAACGTATTAGAACCAACCCAATCGGAAAATAGATTGAATGATATTATGACATCTAAATTACTTAAGAAAGTAAAAGAGAAACTCTATGTATATATATGTATATATTATGTAGTACACATAGGAGTTCACATCAAAACAAGTCAAATCAAAATGAATTATTATGACTAATTAAAACAAAAAACGGCATTTGAGGTTTTATCCAAAAAAAAGTATCGATATTTAGTTTTTTTTTTATATATAATTACAGCCATAAAGTAACAAACACTGGGAATGCTGTTTCATTTTGCATGTATTCTTAAAAAAACGCTGTTCGGTTCAAGTTAAATTAACATCCTTCTCCTACATGGGGAAAGGGGTCTATGTCTGCCACTGGTATCCCACATTATATTACAGGCTGAAGCGGTTATAACATAAATTTAATATTAGATTGATTATATTGTTTGCTTGAACGTGATATTAGTTTTGCAATTATTTTTAAAGAGTACTTACAATGAGACTTACTATGACATAAAGGCGCTAATTTTTTATCTGTGTTCTTAACAGACATGTAATAACAATATACTGATGTAGCTTACTGACGCATGTCACACCAGAAGCATCACAAGCGCGTTGCTGATCCCACCCCCGCCATTCCCAGGAGCTCTCTACCTTGCTTACATAGGAACACAAAACTAGGAGCTTTCCCAGTAGGGCTACTCCAGACTTAAAACTACATTTTATCTGTCCTGACTTACTTCATGAAAAAAAAACGTATAATAAGCTAGATTATCTTTGAGATTACTCCTTAGGACACGATATAAGTGGTATGAAAATAAAATGAGGAGTGAAATTGTGAAAAAAAAGTAACGAGACGTCACTTGTGAGAAAAAGATGAATATATTTAGTAAACTATCTGTGCGCTGCGATTCGCCCCGCGTTGATTTGAGACAAAAAAGGTACGAAAATTTTATATAGCCTAGAGCCTTCCTACTATCTAATACAGCATCATTTGATATTATGATTGATATTGATGATTATCATTTTGAAGATTCAAGCGCTTCAGCATTATAAAAAGAGTATAGATTCATATATTCATATTGAATAACCAAAATAAACTATATGTCAGTTCAGTTAGTCAGTCAGTTCAGCTTAGTACAGTCCACTGCTGGACTTAGGCCTCCCCAAGTTCGCGCCAGACATCCCGGTTTTCCGCAATCCTCATCCAGCCTACACTATATGATGATAATAAAATTAATATCATATCTTTATTTTATATCTTTTTCGCTGTTAAATATGCACAATTAGTGGATGAAGATAGCTGTTTGTTACACAAAATAAATTTCTGAACGCACGCATAAAAATATTGTACTACATTACATTCACTACATTTTTGCAATCCAAAATACGACATTTATCGAATATTGTGAACAGATCTTGTTCGACTAGAAACCTTTATTTAAATACGTTCTTTAATTTGAGGGGAGTTTACTGTATCGACGGGGTGTATATTAAATGTTTGACAGTTACGAAACCCATTAATATTTTACTAGCCGTATCCTAGGCGCGTTGCTTTGCTTTTTTATGGTCGTACCAACTCAGAAACATTGGTGGTCTTATGCATAACACTTTGCTGAAGATCATATAGACAAAATTCATTTATATATATATAAATATAAGATTCGCCAATTTCCCAATGTATTTAATAGTTATTCTGCTATTCGGGACAAAGACAAATACAACAAATCAAAAACCACAAAAATCGGTCCTATAAGTGTTCGAACTAACCCGACTTTGTTTTATACATATATTGAGATATAATAGTAATCGTCTTACGAAGCCATTCGCATGTCGGAATACACACAACTGATTATTTTTATTTAATTTATACCAGCTTTACCCAACTTACACACAGTCGGTTAAAAGTCACTCAGTCGAAATAGTAATATTATGTGACAGTTGCTACACATGAGCGTTTAAAGAACAATTAAGTTGACTGACACATGGGGACTGGCTTCGATAGAAAATAAATGTTGTTTTAAATGGATGGAGACAACATTTCAGATAACTAGAAATGATATTTTGAAGTATTTTGTTTGATTTTTTTTTAATGAAATATAAAAACTATTTACATAATGACTAGACTTTAAGCTTTTTAAATAAAAATATTTGTGACTGGATTATTAAAAAAAAAGAAATGATCGAAATTTATCTGAGGTAGGGCACAGCATTAATTTCCTGCTCAAAATATGGAGCAGATCGACTGGGGTAGTAAGTACCTCGACCTTACAGAATATCACAGCTAAATACTACTTTTTTTTTTAAATACTACGTTTTCAAGCAATATTGTGTACCTGTTGGTGACGAAAATGACCAGAGCTCCTGGGGGGAATTGGGAATAGGGTTGGCAACGCGCCATACTTCTGGTGTTGCAGACCTCTATAAGCTACGGTAATCGCTAACCATCAGGTGAGTCGTGCGCTTGTTTGCCAACCTACTCTTAATTATATATGTATATAAAAAAAAGTGCGTGCGTACAAAGTACACATGTCAGAAGTGAAACTTCTTTGGTAAACTAATTTTTAAGTCTCGTTTATATTTATACAAAATCTAAAGCTTTAGATTTCCGTTCCAGCGCCATCGACAAAAACTTTGTCAGAGCAGAAAAAATAATACAAATCTATGGTGTAATTTATTGAATCTGTAAAACTTTTGCGAAATAATTTTACAATTCACAGAAGAACAAAGGACGAGAGACAAATGAATTAAACCACTTACTTAATATATGACGGATAGGTCCTCAGCCTACTAAATATACTAGCTTTTTCCCGCACATTCTCCCACGTTAATTTGAGAAAACAGCGTACTAATATTGTATATAGCCTTACTCGGCTAATAGACTATCCAAAACGAAAATAAGTTTTCAATTCGAATCAATAGTTCTTGAGGTTAGCGTGTTGAAACAAACAATCCTTCTGCTTTATAACATTAATAAAGATTACTAAACCTACAAATCCCCTTTTCTCAAAGTCAAATTACAAACGTCAACGTCAATGTAATGGCGAAACCGCATTAGGATTTCAATTAAAGTATCTCTAAAACGTCCCTACACTCTGGGGAGTACGCCATCAAGAATAATTTAGTCTATTTATAGTTGACGTGTTTTCAAGTAATTTTACGGAAATAGACATGCTTATATTACATTCATTTTATTGTTTATATATTGATTCCAAACATTATGATATTGTGTTAATTATATCATCGATAGTACGTCACTTTTTATTTTATATGTTTTTACTAACGGTCTGGGTCTGCTCTTCGGTCTTTGGTCTAATGGTGGGTCTTCCCCCCAAGCCTCGGAGGGCATATTAAGCTGTTAATAACGGTTGTTATCATAGACACGTGAAAACGATCGTTATTCGTAGTAAGGAATATATCCGCATTGGAGCAGCGTGGTGGATTAAGCTCTGATCCTTCTCCTACATGGGGAAAAAGACCCCAGCAGTGGGATATTACAGGCTGAAGCTTAAACAGATGGGTGAAAATCGTCTCTAGTTCGGTTATATATATATATATATATATATATATATATATATATATATATATATATATATATATATATGTTTACGCCACACATATATACTACAAAGTAAGAATTTTAATTATCGATAACTCCATACATCGTAATTATAGCTAAAATGATATAAATCTAGTTATAGCACAAATACACACAAGGTAACTTAAAATATAATTCAACCGTGACCATGGCGTCTGCAACGTCATTGAAATATCGACAGTTTCAAAATGACAGTCGCGCTCATGTCCCGTAGAATAAATAATTTGGAACAAAAAAAAAAAAACAAAAAAAATCGATTCCAATACATACGACGTAGTTATTTGGTTAAGCAGTCGATTAAATAAGCATTACTAGGTATAAAACCTCAGATATCGATCAAATTCAAATGAAACCAAACGACAAGCACCAGCTATCAATAAAAAAAAAAACATTAAAATTGGTACATTATTAAAAAGTTATGAGATAACACATCTTTAAAACCATCCTACCAACCACTCCTCTTAATGGGTATACTCTCAATGTATGTATTTATGTATGTATGTATGTATTTTATGTATGTATGTAGTATGTACATGTTCATGTAAATGTGTATGTAGTCAAGGATACTATATATATTAAGTAGTTTATAGATTTATAATCATTATTATTAATCACTCTTGCATTTCTGTGCCCCGCGATAACAGCAATTCTCACCACCATGGGTAGACTAGTAGAGATCTCTTCTAGAGATAAGTTCGCCCTTGCAACTTTTTTGTAAATATGATTTATACTTGTTTCTTTTTTTTTTAGGTGCAATATAGAATATAAATAAAAATATTCTGTCGAATTGAGGACCTCCTCCTTTTTATTAAACATATAATTCCTACGGCACTAAAGCGTCTAACGAACTACCAAGCTCTGTATCGAAGTATATTATAATAAATAAAACTACGTGACATCGTCAAATCAAAAATAGATCGTGTAATAAAGTCGTGAATATACGGCGGACGTCTTAATATCACATAAAATCATGTTCGTACGTACCTACGGCGACATTTTATTTTTATATCGACTTAATATTTTCGTTAGATGTCGTTAAATATTATGATGGCCGCGCATAAATCTGTCCCTCGCTTAACGTTTACTAATTTATTGAAAGGGGGGAAATTTATCGCTGAAATATATTTTACAGTTGTTAGTATTTATATATTGAGTAAGAAAGTTAAAATAGCTTTTTGATTATATTCCTATAGAAACAAACGAGTTTGAATAAAAAAAAAACGAGTGTGATTCA
Source organism: Melitaea cinxia (assembly GCF_905220565.1). NCBI lineage: Eukaryota > Metazoa > Arthropoda > Insecta > Lepidoptera > Nymphalidae > Melitaea > Melitaea cinxia. The sequence goes on from NC_059423.1 coordinate 6,607,944, forward strand.
GACCTCACGACTGAAGTAAAACTTTTTTAACCGACTTCAAAAAAAGGAGGAGGGTACTCAATTCGACCGTATATAAATATATATACAATATATGTTCGGGGATAACTCCGTCGTTTATGAACCGATTTTGATAATTCTTTTTTTGTTGGAAAGGAGATATTTCTAGTTTGGTGCCATGATAAGGAAACCAGGATCTGATGATGGAATTTCAGAGAAATCGAGGGAAACTCTCGAAAATCCGCATAGCTTTTTACTGGGTGTACCGATTTTGATGATTTTTAATTTAATCGAAAGCCGAAGTTTATCACACATTCACATGTAAATTTCATTGAGATCTGATTACAACTTTTGGACTAATCTTTGATAATGCGTATTTACTTGACTATTTTTTCGTCTACCTACGTTGTATTACTTGTCGATATAATTGGAGTCGGTTTTTCTTCGTTTGCCTGCAAACACAATTATTAGCTCCCACAGTAATATACGAAACGTAACTCTCTGTCTTTCTATCTTCACTAACTTATATCTTGAAAAAAAAAAAACTATAGCTATTCTAAAGTCTTCTGTCCCACTGTTGGATTCTTTGAAAATACATCAATAAGATAAGCAGCAGGAAATTCTTTACCAAAATCTGGATTCAACTAGGGAAGTATCTCTCCACCTTACAGAAGACCGCAGCGAAATACTGGTCACATCGTTATTAACTATAGAATTCAAAAGTATTTTTGATTCGTCACTTTATACATTAAAATTTTAAAGTGATTATTATTTTTAATAATTATGTTTGCCCGCAAACGAAAAAAAACCGACTTCAATTACATCGACGAGTAATACAACGTAGACCGACGGAAAAATAGTCAAGTAATTGCGCGTTATCAAAGATTACTCAAAAAGTGGTTATCAGATCTCAATAAAATATATATGTGACCACATGATAAACATCAGCTTTTGATTAAATTAAAAATTATCAAAATCGGTATACCCAGTAAAAAGTTATTGCGGATTTTCGAGAGTTTCCCTCGATTTCTCTGGGATCCCATCATCAGATCCCAGTTTTTTTTATCATGGTACTAAACTAGAGATATCCCTTTCTAACAAAAAAAGAATTATCAAAATCGGTACATCGAGTAAAAAGTTATGCGGTATAATACAACGTAGATCGACGAAAAAAGCGTCAAGTAAAAACGCATTATTAGATATAACTCGAAAATTTATTGTTAGATCTCAAATAAATTTAAATGGGACCAAATGAAAAACCACCTTTCGATTAAATTTTTTTTTGTCGAAATCGGTCCACCCAGTCAAAAGTTCTGAAGTAACATACATAAAAAAAATACAGTCGAATTGAGAACCTCCCCCTTTTTTGGAAGTCGGTTAAAAATGAAAGCTACCACTGAACCGGAATGTAGATTCTGTAGAGAAGAATCGAGAAGAAACTCCGTTGTAATAGTTATATAAACTGTGTATTAGTACAAAATTAGTAATATTTTGCATGAAATACAGCGTCACTAAGTTCACACATCCTTAGAAACTATCTATCAATTTCTTTTTAATAAGCGCTTTAAATTTGTTTTGTAACAATTGCAAAATTGTCCTGGGATTTTATTATACATGCGAATACCATAACCCAGAAGTAATATATAATAGTAATACTACAGAAGTTAAATAACGTAACAAGTTATGTTAGCACCTGAAATATGGAAACCAACATTATAAACATAGGGCCAAAACATTGTGATACAGAAACAATTGGAAGTTGGCTATTTTGACAGACGACTTGTTGATTAAAACCGAAAATCTCTTTATTTAAGAAGGGTTCAACTTTTGAAACGTCATGGCTTCAAAAGCAGTTTTGAATCGTAATTTTACTACTCTGGTTACCTTACAACAGGCACTCAACATTACTTGAGAGTACGTAGGAGAGTGATAGTGGTAATTTGGTAGGTTGAGTTGTGTCGTGCTGGTTCCAATTTTGAGCAAGCTATGCTGCGGCCTCATTACAGCCTATACAGTCCACTGCTGGACATAGGCCTCCACAAGTTTACGCCAAAAATAACGTGAACTCATGTGTTTTGCCCATAGTCACCACGCTGGGCAGGCGGGTTGGTGACCGCAGTACTGGCTTTGTCGCACCGAAGACGCTGCTGCCCGTCTTCGGCCTGTGTATTTCAAAGCCAGCAGTTGGATGGTTATCCCGCCATCAGTCGGCTTCTTAAGTTCCAAGGTGGTTGTGGAACCTTGTTATCCCTTAGTCGCCTCTTACAACACCCACGGGAAGAGAGGGGGTGGCTAAATTCTTTAGTGCCGTAGCCACACAGCATGCTGCGGCCTGCGGCCCATTATTAAACATCTATAAAAATCTTTCTGTACCAATATTTTTAATTGCAATAAATGTTTGCTCGTAATCTGGAGCAGCCCGACTGGGGTAGTACCTCGACCTTACAGAAGATCACAGCTAAATAATACTGTTTTCAAGCAGTGTAGGGTTCCTGTTGATGAGTAAGGTGACCAAAGCTCCTAGTGGGACTTAGGGATGAGGTCGAGAACGCACTTGCGATCGAGGTAATCGCTTACCATCAGGTGAACCGTTCGCTTGTTTGCCGACCTATATATATAAAGAAAAAATTATACGATTGATACAATTGGTACTATGACATGCTAGGAGAACAAATAATTAAAACAAAAATTAAAATAAATTCTTGCTTTGGTCAGTTGTTATTAAATTTAATTACTTAATATTTGAAGAAAGCTGTAGTAACATCAAGTGTTATCCAGTACAAACTTTAACTAATGCATCTGAACTTGAGACGATGAAGTATTTTATCCATCAGTCATCAGATCAGCCTATTCAGTCCACTGCTTGGCATAGGCATCCCCAAGTTCGCGCTAGACACACCGGTTTTCCGCAATCCTCATCCAGCCTACACCGGCAATCGTACGTAGATCGTCGGTCCAAAGGGCCGGAGGACGTCCCACACTGTTTTTTATAGTACCTATAGTATTAATGATTAAAAATTTCGATACACCTACCTATAGAGTGAGGGGGAGTGTGAACTAGGTTACTGGGAATTGTGAGTAGAACTATAAAACTTACTATTATTTTATGTTTCTATATGTATTTTTTGAGTACAATAAAGTATATAATAATGACTAAGCAAAACGCTAAGATGGCGGGATAAACATCTAACCGCTGGCTTTGAAACACATAGGCCGAAGACGGGCAGCAGCGTCTTCGGTGCGACAAAGCCAGCCCTGCGGTCACCAACCCGCCTGCCCAGCGTGGTGACTATGGGCAACACACATGAGTTCACGCATTTTTGGCGCGAACTTTTGGAGGCTTATGTCTAGCAGTGGAGTGCAATAGGCTGGAATGATGATGATGATGATGAAAACGCTAAGATAGTAGGCTAAAAAGGTACAATGTTATCTTTATCATTACGTTATGATAAACATACCAAAAATATACTATGTAACGTATGATATCATCGATACAAAAGGATTTGATAATATTATATACAAACGTATGCAATACATTACGATACGATATATCGATACAAATTCCTTTTTTTGGCATCCCTATTGTGAACTCAGGGTGGGAACTGAAAAATAGTTTTGGAATCCTACAGATACACGCATTAAATCTTAAAGACGAACGTGTATTCTGTTTTATGGCTGTCAAAACAGTTTTTATTTGATCTCGGAATTGTGTCGCTTGTTTCAAACGAGACGGAACTAATAAGTCTGAACTAATTTTAATATTTTACACAAGTTTTATTCTGTAATTGTGTACCTGAATGCTCTGTATCTAAATTTTTTGATGTTTTTATATTTTTGTAGTATTTTTATTAATTCAAATCAATACACATTTCCCCGAACATGGCATGCATTTGTATTGGCCATACAGACATTTGCCGTGGTCTGGGTGTTTGTGCTTGTGTATTGTGCTTCTGGACCCCCGACACAGGAGAATATTTTAGTGGGGGCTGATGTTTTGTTGGAAAGTAGATATCCTAAGTGTTGTACCATGATAAGTAAATCAGGATCTGATGATGGGATCCCAGAGAAATCGAGGGAATCCCTTAAAAACCCGCATAACTTTTTACTGAGTGTACCGATTTTGATGATTTTTAATTTAATCAAAATCCAATGTTTATTAGGTCACATTTAAATTTCATCGAGATCTGATTACAACTTTTGGAGTAATCTTTGATAATGCGTATTTACTTGACTATTTTTTCGTCTTCCTACGTTGTGTTACTTGTCGATGTAATTGAAGTCGGTTTTTTTTCGTTTGTCAGCAAAATTAATTATTATGGAATGTAACTGACAGAATACGCATGAATAAGCAACAATGTAGAGGAATCATTTCCAAAGAAAAATCTTTATTGTTTTCCTTTGAACTGAAAAACATAAACGTATTCATTTCGAAATACAGCAATAAATTGTTAATAATATAACAATTGATAACACATGAGTTCCCGCCATTATGTCGGGCGCGATAGGCTGAAGTGGTGATAACACTTTTGATTCTAAAGGATTTATCATGTAATTTTGTAACATCCGATATTTTGGCGATCTTGAAAGCGCCTTTGTCGTGGGTGAATAGTTATAACAAAATGACAATCGTGTTAAGTCCGTAGAACAATTTTTATTGTACACTATTAGAAGAAACAACAAAATAATAACATAAAGATGTACAAAGGCGGTCTTATCGCTGAAAGAGCAATCTCTTCCAGACAACCTTTGGGTAAAGGACACAATATAGAAACTGCAGTTAAAAAGTGAAAAATAATTGGTGCGCGAATTGGAATATTTTACAACTTAACCATATATAAAAAACTAAATGTGCCCGCGACTTCATCCGCGTGGGATTTAACAAAAAAATTATTGTTCATTTCGCAATTATAAAATAAATAAATTTCTAAAATAAAAGTAGCCTACGTTACTCCTTATTACATCAGCTATCTGCCAGTAAAAGTCCCCGTCAAAATCGGTCCAGTCGTTTCAGAGATTAGCCGGAAAAAACAGACAGAGAGCCAGATAAATATAGTAAAAAATGTTATTTTGGTATATGTGCCGTGTATACATTCATATGCATTTAGTAAAAAATGGTTATTTTAATATTACAAACAGACACTCCAATTTTATTTATTTGTATAGAGTATAGATGTTATTATTACAAATATAATTTTAGTGATGAAATAATTATAATTTCTTTAGGTAAACGCAGCTTTCGAGGAACTTCGAATACGAGCCAGGGCGGGCAGCGGGAGGCTACCCAAGTTGGAAATATTGCGAGCGGCGATACAACACATAGAGAGGCTACAAGCGGCGCTGAGAGCAGCTGCCGTGAGTTCATTTCATTTATATTTACTTTACACCCTGAATCGGGACGAGAGTCGAACTTAGCAAGCTGGCCAGCAAACTGTGCTAATGGGCTAACCAATAAAAAGGTTGGCTTAAAATGATAAAACGGTTCATAGCATGTAGCGAAGTGGCTCACGACTGACTTCGAGTTGGCTCATTACTATCGGTTCAGTGATCGGTTAAATCGAAATATTGATTTTGCTTTTTTTTTTGTTGTGCCTAAGTGTTTTAGTGATTTTCATAATAGAAAAAATCTTATTGGCTTCTAATGCTGACAAGTCTACAATGTCCTTTGTTGTAATATAATAATTTATTTTTTATTAGAATGATCTCAAGTCGTAAATGAAATAAATAGAAATAAATATGTACTCGTTTTAAAAAATAAAATATTTACATTTATGTTATCCAATTCTATTCATCCAATTTGTAAAGAAGAAAAGTGTTTTACGCCATTTTAATAAATAAAACGAACATTTTATCGTAAAAATATTACGAACATCTTCAAAAGTAATAAAAATATTAATATACATCTATTAAAAGTGTATAAAACATGACAAAATGAAATAATAATAAAAAAACGAATCGTCAAACCTCTCCCGTCCAATTATAATAAAACACGCGTGTTCAGTTAGAGGACTTTGTATGTGCCAAGATATTTAAGCGATATTTAAAAAATATATTAGAAAAGGCATAAAAAAATCTTATTTATTTTTCATAAATTCTTAACTGTATTTATAAAAACGTAAACAAACTTATAAATTTTTCTAAACTATATACTGACTATTAGTTTCTTTTTTTTTCTAGCCAGCCTAACCTAACCTTTTTTTTTTGTTAACTACACTAAACTTTTTTTACCATTACTGGAATGATATGATTAGACTATATTTGACTTTTAATGGATTTCCTTCGTAATGATATTTTCATCTATCCAATATGGAGGAAATAAAGTAAAAAGAAAAACAAAAATGTTCGATTGACAAAACTTAAAGTAAATCTGACGTCAATCAAAAATGGACCATATAAAGTTTGTCGCAATTTTTCACCTCATTAGAGGTTGAATTTTCGAAAATTCTCAAATATATCAATCTTATTTTTTAACCAAGTACGCTTTATCCATTAATTGGTTTGGTCAGTAATTTTTTCGTTTTGTTTGTTTGTTAAGATTAAATAAATAAGTAAAATAAATAAATATTTACACAATACACACTCGGTCGTCTGTTCCTAAAGTAAGCAACTTAATGCTTGTGTTATATGTAACAGCCGACTGGTATATAGCTACATATTTTTTTTTCAATAAACATACTTATAAATAATACATATATAAATATATAAATAAATATTTATATTACACCCAGACTTATTATTATACTTACGACTTATTTATTTATAAATATATAAATAAATATTTATATTACACCCAGACTCGGGGTGGGAATCGAACCCACAACCCTCGGAGCAGAAAACAGGGTCACTACAAACTGCGCCAACGGACTAGTCATAAATTAATTTGTCCAAGTTTCTAGATGTTTAATATTAGAAGCTTATATTGTATTTGTGTGGTCCCATATATTATACGCGGGAGAAGTTTTTGAGATTGTATGCACATGTCAATTGCATATGTTTTTTTTTTAGTTTATAAATAAACACAACAATAATATTAACAAATAAATAATATTACCATTAAAAGATAAAAAAGTAGTACAATTAGAGGAAGATGTACAAAGCCTTTAACTGAGGAAGGGCACAGCAGGGAATTTTCTGCTCAAAATATGGAGCGGCCCGACTGGGGTAGTACCTCGACCTTACAGAACATCATAGCTAAATAATACTGCTTTCAAGCAGTGTTGTGTTCCTGTTGGTGGGTAAGGTAACCAAAGCTCCTGCGGGGAATAGGGGATAGAGTCGACTACGCGCTTGCTATGCTTCTGGTGTTACAGATGTCTATAAGCTACGGTAATCGCGTACGATCAGGTGAGTCGTACACTTGTTGGCGACCTAGTTAATCAATTAATAATTTTATAAAACAAATCATTTATATGCACGAAATGTACTTTTACAAATGATATACACAGTTACAGAGCAAACATTTCAACTATGATAGGCAAGCAAATACATATTACAAGGAGATAAAGTACCTAAGAATTACCAATACTAAATAACACAATATTTTTCGAATTTTTATCTTTCAAAGAATAAAAGCCTGCTACAAAATATCGTTTTTAAATATTATAAGTAAAAAATCCTTATAATGGATATGCAGTATTCGCTAGTTGCGCCGTCGTGTTCCGAGTATTCTATTTCTCGCACAGATAAATAATCAGCGACGCGTATTAATGGCGATTTAACATCGCGACATGCGCCTCTTCCTTCGCCATCTAAATTTATCTTTATCTTTGCTGACAAATTACAAAGGAATTGCTGCTTTGAAATATTTTGTACAATATGTATCTTTGTTACAACCGACTAGTACATTTTATTATTAGTTTATTATAGAATCGTCTTACTCGTTAACACACCCACACACGCGCATATCGCAGTCCACTGCTGGACATAGGCCTCCACAAGTGTGCCAAAAATGGCGTGAACTCGTGTGTTTTGCCCATAGTCATCGCGCTGGACAGTCGGGTTGGTGACCGCAGGGCTGGCTTTGTCGCACCGAAGACGCTGCTGCCCAGCAAAGCCAGCAGTTGGATGGTTATCCCGCCATCGGTCGGCTTTTAAGTTCCAAGGTGGTAGTGGAACTGAGTTGTTCCTTCGTCGCCTCTTACGACACCCACGGGAAGAGAGGGGGTGGCTATATTCTTTACTGCCGTAGCCAAACAGCAGTTCCTCATCCAATCTTTCGTAATAAAATGAACCACTGCAAACGGACGACTGCACTAAGCTGGATATTTCTTTTTGTGTTCTATATTGTTTGGATAAGTTTTTCATGAAAGAAAATTGACAAAAATTGATATATTTTGAAAATATATACCGCTACGAAGTTCATCGGTTCAGCTTGTTTAATATATTTATAATTGTGTAATAAATAATGGAAACCGTTCTGGTGCAGAGGTGCAAGTGGATCCACAGTTGTGGGCACGATGGCATGCCCACAACCTTCAGCCGAAACATATTTTGTCCGTATTTTATCTATAATGACTTTAAAAAAAGATCACCGGAAATATATTCCGAATATTTCCTTAACTACTCGCTTATTTTATTTAATTATGGAATGGGTGGTCGAAAGTAAAAAATGGCTAACCGAAAAATTTTAACGAAAATAATGGATTATTGTATTGACACATTCCAAATACATGCGCTGCTTTTACCTTTTTCTCTTAATTTATGGGGTAGCAAATTAAAATGATGGGGCGCCGAATCTTAAAATACTCCAATGCCCACAACCCTAAATCAGGTCTGACTTCCTCTAATGGATATTTCATACCTAAGTCCAAAGTCAATCAAATTAAAAAGTAGCTGATTTTCGGGTCGCCCTAATTACAAACTTTTTTGAGGGCTGGATCCGCGCCTGCCTTGCAAATTTAGTAGATATTTTAGGTTTATATAGATTGAATATATATTATATAGATTGGAGAAGAGGGTTGTATCCAGTGAGGTATTTACAGGCTTATTTCAATACTTTAAATTTTAAATTAATATTTGCCTTTCACTGAAAAACTTCAAGAGTGTCGATGTGGTGATAGAACCTTGAAAGTGAAATTCGAAGTATTTTCTACTCGAAAGCTGTGTAAATCACTTCCTGTAACTTTACTCTTCCATCAAATTATCTTGGGTCCTACTATAAAAGCGGAATTTTTTACAAGTCACGGCTCACTGGGTAATACTCTGTTGGAAATCAAGCTCGACTAGGGAAATACCTCAGTCTAACAGAAGATCACAGCTAAATAATACCACTCTTAAGTATTGTTGTGTCCCTGTGGTGAGTAAGGTGGCCTGAGCTCCGGGTGTAGGTCAAGGGTAGAACTGGCAACGCGCTTGCAATGCTCCTGGTGTTGCTACCGTCCGTAGGCTACGGTATATGTTTACCATTAAGCGTACCGTACACTTGTTTGCCTCCCTTACAGTGTAAAAATTATAATAATAAATTCTTTATTTTATTATAATTATTAGAATGTAGCCATTTGTATGTATGTATTATACATCTACAGCACCTACCCAATTTTGATAATAAGTTTCCTTTTTATGTCTGGGTCGTCTGGAAGAAATGGCTAATTAGCCATAAGTCCGCCCATTGTACTTCACTGTCTGTAACTATCTTTATGCTTTGTTTGTAATATGTTTGTGGTGTACAATAAAGTATAAAATAAATAAAATTAAAAATTAAAACAAAAAAATCCTGCTCTCAATAAGTGTTGTGTTCCTGTGATGTAATGTAGCCAGAGGTTCTGGAGGTGCGTTATATTGACATCTAAGTCAGGACTGGTAATTTGTTGTGTAATTTTTTGATGGTAATCACTCCCATGGTAATCGCTTCTAATTTTTTTTCATCTCATCTCATTTCAGCCTATCGCAGTCCAATGCTGGACATAGGCCTCCACAAGTTCACGGCAAAAATGGCGTGAACTCGTGTGTTTTGCCCATAGTCACCACGCTGGGCAGGCGGGTTGGTGACCGCAGGGCTGGCTTTGTCGCACCGAAGACGCTGCTGCCCGTCTTCGGCCTGTGTATTTCAAAGCCAGTAGTTGGATGGCTATCCTTTGGTAATCGCTTACTCTAAAGCAAACCGTAGGCTTATTTGCCACTAAACTACACACACTACACTATAATGAAATTAAAAAAAATACCGTCAACTCTAACCAAAAAAAAAAACTCCTGTCATTATTTGTTGTTGTTTTTTTCGCTTCCTGTTTTTATACTGGTGATTTACAAAAGCAGAAAGCAAGGCCTATTGATAACGTTAGTTATATAAGTTAGTACTCAAACACGAGACGAACCTTCAGACGAAAATTAGCACTTGAAACGTTCTTGAAAATAGTTAGCACGTACTACAAATAGATTATGTGTAATTAATAAAGTTACATTCGACACATAGATACGTTTTACACGTAATATATCAGTCAGCAGATATGTAGCGTGTCTGCGCGTCCGTCATGCACCGTCGACCTGTCGCGATGTGTTTTGATACACATCTGATGTCATAGAGTTGGGTGTACTTTAGAAATCGCATGTGAGATAGTTCTGTTCTGTTTGCTAGGTATTATGTATATGTATATACTGAGGTCTGTATAACATTTATAATATCTTAATATATATAAATCTCGTGTCACAATGTTTGTCCTCAATGGACTCCTAAACTACTTAACCGATTTTAGTCAAATTTGCACACCATGTGCAGTTTGATCCAACTTAAAAGATAGGCTATATTTTATTTTGATATATTATGTTATTATTATATTTCAGAAAAAAAATAAGGTGATACGAAGTTCACCAGGTCAGCTAGTTTATATATATAAGGCTTCTATTGCCACCTAAATATACATATAAAGACGCCTAGGATTTCGTTTTTTAAACTACTTCAAAAAAGGGAGGAGGTTCTAAATTCAACCTCAAATCCTTACAGTAACTTATCAGTGACTTATCAACAACAATTGAGACCGTCTATATAATATCATTTCTTTTATATTTCACGTTCTGTGTCAGAGTCGAAAACATAAATAAAACAAAGTTCGCCGTTTATATCGCGGAGTTCCTTTGACTAATTATACGGTTAATTTTAACTAAGATAGTATTTTTTTTAATACAGAGCTATGTGGGAGATTAGATTTAGATGACAAAAAAAAAGTTAAACTACTCGGAATTTTATCTATGGTTGGTTGTTTTTTTAAATTAGCGATAAATTCGTGTAATAGTGAAAAACAGTTCAAGTATACATATATTATTTATTTACATGTGTATTTCTTTTGCTAGTTGGAGACAGACAGCTGTAAGGGGTACGTGGAACCAGTCACGAAGACACAGAGCGAAGTTAAAGACACGAAGACAGACAAAGAAAAACCATTCCTTAATGGTAAGCAACTATTAATACTATGTAGTTACCTTCGTTACATCGCTGGACAGACCACGGCAAACACCTGTATGGCCAATACAATACATCTGTATGGTTTATATAAACTGTATTTAGAGTTTTAGTTCGATACTGATTCTACAGGTTCTAAGAATTGTACAAATAATGTCTTTTTCGTCTACAGGAGACTCCACCGCGTGTGGCTTGAACAGTCTAGCGCGCTTGCGTTGCATCGTACAAGCTCTGACAAAGGACCCGTAGCTTTAAATAGTGATTTAGTTAATATTAAACAATATTGTAAGTGAAATTCGGTGCTCAACAATAAATATTTATTTTAAACGAATTATTTCATTTGACGTTGACCTAATTAAACCTTTACGATATTAATATTTAATATTTTGATATAAACTATATTTAGCTATTTTGGCGCGAACTTGTAAAGGCCTATGTCTTAAGTGGACTGCGATAGGCTGAAGTGATGAGATGAAACATCTTGGGTATCTTTTGATTAGAACATTACAATACGTGTTAGGAATTTTACTAAACTTATTTTCAGTAAAAGTTTAATAAATTTCAACGAATATATTGTAATTTTCTTATATTAAATTAGAATAGTAAATTTACAAAACTGAGTACAAACTGATTTCCAACACTTTATTTTAAATACAAAAAAAAAATTAGCAGTGTAGGGCAATGCGGCAGATATGAATTCCATTTTCATACTGGAGATTTGGGCTAATCCATAATATTCGTATATAATAATTGTGTTTGATTGCAAACGAAAAAAAAACCGACTTCAATTACATCAACAAGTAATATAACGTAAGGAGACGAAAAAATAGTCAAGTAAATACGCATTATCAAAGATTACTCCAAAATTTATAATCAAATCTCAAAGAAATTTAAATGTGGCCACATGATAAACATCGGCTTTCGATTAAATTAAAAATCATCAAAATCGGTACACCCAGTAAAAAATTATGCGGATTTTCGAAGGTTACCCTCGATTTCTCTGGGACCCCATCATCAGATCCTGGTTTCCTTATCATAATACCACACTTAGGATCCCCTTTTCAACAACAAAAGAATTATCAAAATCGGTTCATAAACGACGAAGTTATCCCCGAACACACATAAAAAAATACGTTCGAATTAAGTAACCCCTCCTTTTTGAAGTCGGTTAAAAAGGGATGTAAGGAATCTCTGAGAGAAAAGTTTAAAGACATCGATATCCCATTGAATCGCAGTATATCTATGAAAATATAATGTACACGCGGAAAATAGGCATTTGTTTGTTACATCAATTATATACATACATAATCTATATACAGATTATAGATAATAGTTTAGACGTCTAACGTTTAAGATAAATCTGGCTGTAACCGGAAATATCTTGTTAGATCGAACTTATCAACATTAATCTCCATAACGCGGGATCTGCCGCGTCCCAGAATTTACAGCAATCCCGTAATCCCGGAGACGTGAGGTAGCGACGCGTTATTTATAGCACTTTATGTCAGGAATTTTTCAGATCAGTTTGGAATCGATAAATAATGTCTTAATGTTGTATATATTTAAATCAGTTTTATTTTAATTAGATTAATTTATTTTTATCTTTATTTAATTTTATTTTGAAAATAAACGGTGTTATAATAATGTATAAATTAAAAAAATATGTTATTTAAACAACAACAGTTTTTGATATTCATCACTTCAGCCTGTCGCAGTGCACTGCTGGACATAGTCCTCCCCAAGTTCGCGCCAGACAGTTTTCCGCAATCCTCATCTAGCCTATACTGGCAATCTTACGTAGATCGTCGGTCCAACGGGCCGGAGGACGTCCCGCACTGCGTTTGCCAAGACGCGGTCTCCACTCCAGGACCCGTCTACTCGAACGGTCATCGGTCCTGCGACACAGATGACCAGCCCACTGCCACTTCAACTTGCTAATTCTGAGGGCTATGTTGGTAATTTTCGTTCTCTCGCGGATAGTTTAATTTCTAGTCCTATCTTAGAAAGAAACGCCAAGCATAGCCCGTTCCATTGCACGTTGAGTGACTTTAGACTTGTAGACCAGTCCCTTCGTCAGTGTCCACGTTTCTCCTCCGTATGTTAACACAGTCAAGAATGTACTATAAAACATATAGAAAAGTTAGAATAAAAATGTTTAACAGTATTATAGCTTTTATAAATAATTATGTTTGGTCGCAAACGAAATAAAACCGACTTCAATTACATCGACCGGTGTGTTATACGACGAAAATATTGTCAAGTAAATTGCGCATTGTTAGAGATAAATCAAAAAGTGTTTATCAGATCTCGATTAAATTAAAATGGGACTACATGGCAAGTACCACCTTTTGATTAAAAAAAGAATCACAATAATCGCTACACCCAGTAAAAAGTTTTCGAGGTAACACACATAAAATCATTTTTGTAGTATTAGTTTAATCACTGTTTTGGATAACTGATCTTATGTTTGTTTACTGAATTGTATTTACCTATATGCATGCGGTGTTTACCTACATGAGTTGTGCACTTAGATTAAGTATAATGTATGTTCCGTTCTGTAATGAATGTTTTAGTGTAATAACTGCTGGTAAACCAATAAATAAATAAATAAATAAATAAAAAATAGAATCGAATTGAGAACCTGCCCCTTTTTTTAATTCGGTTAAAAAGTAGCATCGCCTATTATTAATTTTAGATTGACATCAAACTATTAAATTATAATAATACAGAATTACACATAAAATGATTCAAATTAAAAATATTATGATTTTCATTATCAACAGTGTCAGCTTTCAGCGTCATTCTCAACATGACTGCTGCTATAATGAAACAACTTTTTTGGCGGACCTCAGTCCTCCCGTGACCACGGTTGCTGTAAAGTATCCGAAACGCGATAAAATCCGAAAAAGCTTCATTATAGTGAGTGAAATTCGCATAAAGATTAGAAAATAATTCATATTATTTTCTAATCTTTATGCGAATTTCAGCAGTCATCTGCTGTTCACAAGATTTCGTTCCCCATTTTGTTCCATAGCGCGCACCTTATATAACGATTTAAGATTTTAGGAAGTAAATTACAAAATTTATCGCTTTAATAGTTCGTGACAGTATATTTTTTAATGTTACGAAACTGAATATTCACAAAAATATGTTTTTAAAATAGGTATCACTCATCACTTTAGCCTATCGCAGTCCACTGCTAGTCATAGGCTTCCACAAGTTCGCGCCAAAAATGGCGTGAACTCATGTGTTGCCCATAGTCACCACGCTGGGCAGGCGGGTTGGTGACCGTAGGGCTGGCTTTGTCGCACCGAAGATGCTGCTTCCCGTCTTCGACCTGTGTATTTCAAAGCCAGCAGTTGGATGGTTATCCCGCTATCGGTCGGCTTTTTAAGTTCCAAGGTGGTAGTGGAACTGAGTTATCGTTTAGTCGCCTCTTACGACAGCCGCGGAAAGAGAGGAGGTGACTATTTTCTTTACTGCCGTAGCCACAAAGCTTAAAATAAATAGGTATGTTGTAAATCATGACGGCGTGGAACGGTCCCTGGTGGAAATATTTGTTTGAAAACAAAGCCTAAAAAGTCTTCATAACTCTGCATAAGACTTTTAAAAGAATAAGTCAAAATGAAAAATATTCTCTGAAATTTCGACTTTATTGAAGATTGGTTCATTTTTTTTAACATATACTTCCCACCAGGTGTGGCAGGAGTTTCAGCAGTATTTCATCGTTCTCGTGATAAAAAAATTAACCAAAACTGGTAGGTTTTTATTATATAAGATTTTGCTATACTCAACTAGGTAGCTAACTCATCTATATAGATGGGAGTGGATGTTGTACTCGCCTAACTACAACTAGGAGGGATAGAAATTGAACGACGTGTCTAAAACAACACAATATTTCGAATAAATTCTAAAATTCAATTTTTAATTTAATAAGATAAAATAAGAGCAAAAGCTAATCAATTTCATAAATTTCCGATTTATATTTCGTAAATAAAATTAGCATATTTTCTTTATATACATATATAAATAGTACCATTATATCATCAGATTAAGAAGATTTGTCTCAATGTAAAATTTTTGACGATTTAATCTAAAGAGTGAACGTAGCTCCGCGTTTGAGAGGCGGAGCTTGGCGGGCTCGCGTTGTTGATCACGCCCCGTTCAAACTATACCTCGTAACTAATAATATAAATAGATATATTAGTTTGTTTGCGATAATTTTTTTGAAGGAAAACTCCTTGACTTGGGGAGTAAGCTGGTGAATGCACCACGAGAGCGTTACGAAAAGAGTGATCGGGCGAGGCGAACGGAGCATGAGAGAGAGGTGCGAGTACATTTTCTTTCTCTCTTTACTCATAGCTAGTTACGTTTCATTTATCTAAGACACAGTGCATGCCTATTGTGCAGAAGTTTTCCTTCAATCGTGTAGTCTAAAGCACACTCGTTTTTTTATATTACTGTTGATTATTAAATATTAAAAAATGATTGTTAAATTTCTCCATCCATTAAGGACCTGTTTTACCGGTTGTGTAAAGTTTATCCTGCACATAAGTTATGATTATAATTTAACAGCTGGAGGTAGAATTGTCAGTTAAGACCTGTTTGTCGTCAATTAATAAATTACAACTTTTAGATTCATATTTGCGAATAGAAATATTTTAAACTAGCTGACCCGGCGAACTTCGTATCGCCTAACAGTGACTTTTAAGTATTATCACAAATCTTTTGTATGGGAGTATAGAAAAGTGTTGTTTTTAGACTTTTTCAGGAAATTTAAAATTTTTTTTTTTAGAATTTTTCTCTCCGTAAGAACCATCCTCGTACTTCAAGGAATATTTAAAAAAAAGAATTAGCGAAATCGGTCCAACCGTTCTCGAGTTTTGCGCTTAGCAACACATTCAGCGACTCATTTTTATATTATAGATATGTAGTGGAATTCGATGGTAAAAAATAATGATACTTTTATTAAAATCTTTTGTCTGTTGGATACTGTCATCCGCCAAATAGCGTTATCCACGACCACTGAAACAGGGCCTAATTCTAAAGCACTCGCTTATAGACTACCTTATATATACTATTAGTATCTTTAATTAGAGTCAAAAAAAGCAGTATTCTATAAATAATTGTGTTTGCTAGCAATCGAAAAAAAAACCGACTTCAATTACATCGACAAGTAATACAACGTAAGTAGACGAAAAAAATTAACAAACGTACTTAGACGACTAAGGTAAGGTTTGTTAATTTTTAACCGACTTCCAAAAAAGGAGGAGACTGTATTTTTTTTAAATCGAAAGGTGGTGTGTATCAATTGGTCCCATTTAAATTTATTTGAGATCTAACAACTACTTTTCGAGTTATATCTAATAATGCGTTTTTACTTGACGCTTTTTTCGTCGACCTACGTTGTATTATACCGCATAACTTTCTACTGGATGTACCGATTTTGATAATTCTTTTTCTGTTGGAAAGGAGATATCCCTAGTTTAGTTCCATGATAAGGAAAGCAGGATCTGATGATGGGATCCCAGAGAAATCGAGGGAAACTCTTGAAAATCCGCAATAACTTTTTACTGGGTGTACCGATTTTGATAATTCTTTTTTTGTTGGAAAGAAGATATCCCTAGTTTAGTACCATGATAAGAAAACTAGGATCTGATGATGGGATCTCAGAGAAATCGAGGGAAACTCTTGAAAATCCGCAATAACTTTTTACTGGGTGTACCGATTTTAATAATTTTTAATTTAATCGAAAGCTAATGTTTGTCATGTGGTCATATATAAATTTTATTGAGATCTGATAACTACTTTTTGAGTAATCTTTGATAACGCGTAGTTACTTGACTATTTTTTCGTCGATCTACGTTGTATTACTCGTCGATGTAATTGAAGTCGGTTTTTTTTTTCGTTTGCGAGCAAACACAATTATTTACTTACGTTTTCGTAAAATATGAGCAGTTATTACGCATTAAGAATAGTTATACATACGTGAAACTCCAATAGATGTGTATTGTATAAAAATTGAAACCGTATTAATTTTTTAAATATATTTTTATTGTAAGGTAAAGGTAGGACTTAGATTTTACTGTTATTGTATTATGCACTTGCTATACTTATGTTTTCTTAGTGGTTTATAAATAAATAAATAAAAATGTATATGGTACGCCTGATGGAAAACAGTTACCATAGACTATCTACGCCAGCAACGCGAGGAAGGGGTTCACACAGACATTCACGCAGGAACACAACACAACTTGAGAACTTTGTTATTTGGCTGTGATCTTCAGCAAGAATATGATGCTTCCCCAATCAGATTGCTACAAATTTTGAGTAATATGCATTATGTACAATTATGTCGGTTATACATATGTGGCTACCTACCACATCGAACTATTATTACTTAAGTAGTAATAGTAATTCAATGACGCTTCAAGATAACTTACCTGATACCTTTACCATTTAACCATACCGATACCTTTACCATTTAACCTTACCGATACCTTTACCTTAAAAATACCTTCACCGTTCATAACCTTAACCATTACCAAGATACATTGACGTGTACGTGAAACAGAAAGCACATAGCTCTGAAAAGAGCTGTTTTAATGTTCGTGAAACAAGATTGTTAGCTCTGAAAAGAACTGTTTTAATGTTCGTGAAACAAGATTGTTAGCTCTGAAAAGAACTGTTTGAAAGCAGCACAGCACACCATGCAAGCGGATGCACCAGCAATCACATGCACAGATCTTCACAGAAGTCTTCAAGCTAACTCGCACGTATTCTTCATGATGATCTTCACGAAGTACAATCACGCCGCCGCCGAGTGAAGTACACGTCAGAGATCCGTTCGTCGCGCCGATCGCCGCCGAAAAGGGCGAGACGCGGGAACGTATGATCTATTTATAGCTATCACTCTGCGCTACCGTGCCTCCGACTCGCGACGAAGCGCACGAGTAATCGGCAGCGGCACGCGCGGAAAAAGAGAGCCACGCGCGAGAAAGAGAGGCAAGGCTTATCTGTGATTGGTCATAAAAACTAATCAACTATTGTGATACTTACTTTTTATTGTAAATTATTTTATATAAATATTACCATTTTTTATGCAAATATAGGATTTCCATAGCCGACCTAGTCGGACGTGGACAGACACAGTGCGCTGCGCGATCATACGCGCCCCCGGCCCCCGCCGCCCACACACGGTGCGCTCACACGCACCCCCCTCGGCCCCCGCCGATCGCTCGCGTCCGCTCACTAGCGTGACCGCGAGCCCACCCGGCGACGACCCAGTCGCCCGTCGCCGCTCAATGAGAGCGGCAGTCGCCGAAACGGATTGAAGTGCCACGGACATTTTGGACTTTCAGTGCAGTGCCACGGACAATTGGACAATTGGACTGTCATTAGGTCAGATTAGTGCAGTGATCGTTCGATAGGCTTATAGACTGTTGGACTTTCTGTGTATTTGTGCTCGGACAATATAAGTGCAAGGACTTTTTAGTGTCTTCGCGTACGCGGGCCCGCTCCTCCCGGAGCCGAGCCGACCAGTCACACAACCCGGATTATCAGGTCAGTCTTAGGGACTCATCTCTGTCACCTACGGGCAGAGCTCATTAGGGACCACACCGTAGGCACTCACCTCCCCTGCCCCGGCAGGGGAGAAACACATTTTATCTCCCCGTGTCCACTAGGGACACTCATAGGTTTTTGAAAATGGAGCGACTTATACAGTTGCTCGCCACCCGCTTCCCCGAGGTCTTAGAGACCCTAAACCGCGAGCTCAATGAGCAAGACGCGGCCTCCGTAGCCCCCACCGCTGCCGCCTCGGGTTCGATTCCCGACGGACCGGCCTCCCCCGATTCAGTATCGATGGATACCGAAAGCGAAAACGAGTCGTCGAACGGCGACGACTCAGAGTCGCGATCGCGGTCGGCTTCACCGACCGGAAGCGATTCAGACTCGGACGGTTTCGAGACCGTCCAAAATAACAAGAGGAAGCGCAACCGCCGCAAGGGTTGCTCTACGAGCCCGCCGCCCGTTAAGAAGCGCCCCGCCCCCGCTACAGCGGCCAACAAAGCCCGCCGCACGCCCCCCGCATCCCCGAACCCTTCGCAGGAAACTAGTGTGCCAGCAAACTCCGCGTCTAACGCGGCTCCCGCGCCTAGCGCGACCCCCGCAACTTCGGCAGGGCCTAAAAAGCCTCCGCCCATATATATCCAGGATATAAAATGCTGGAACGACATTTCGGCCAAAATGAGGGCCAAACAAATTAGTTATACCCACGCGCAATCCACTGCGCAAGGTATCAGGGTCACCTTAACGGACTCTGACTCCCATCGCAAACTCGCGACCCTCCTTCGTGCCGAAAAAATCGGCTATCACACACACGCACTCGACGACGAACGTCAGCTGCGTGTAGTAATACGCGGGCTCCCGAAAGAGATCGACATAAAGTCGATCCACGAGGACTTAAAAGCCCAGGACCTCCCCATCCAAGAAGTACATAGGATGTACAATCTTCGCACTAAAGAACCATACAACATGGTTCTGTGCGTTCTCGATCTCTCCCCGCAAGGGAAGAAAATATTCAACATAAAAACAGTGTGCTACCTCTCCGGTCTCACTGTAGAGGCCCCTCATAAACGTGGCGTCCCCGGACAATGCCACAACTGTCAAAAATACGGGCATTCCGCCCGCAATTGCTTCACGAGGCCTAGGTGCGTAAAGTGCCTAGGGGACCACAGTACGACGGACTGTCCTCGTAAGGTCCCAGACCCCTTGACTCCTCCCAGCTGCGTCCTCTGTAAATCACAGGGGCACCCAGCGAATTACCGCGGCTGCCCGAAGGCCCCGCGCAGACGCCCACGGGCTATCAAAGCCCACAAGAACTCGAACACGAGTTCCAAGCCCAGCCCCGCTTCCGCCGAATCCCAGCCGGCGAAAACTACAGTCCCCTCTGCTCCTCCCACGGAGCAAACAGTCCCGCGGGCGGAAAAGCACACACCCGCATCCATTCAAAAGACCCCTCAGGTCAATAACCCGTTGGGAGCCTGGGCTAGACCGTTGTCCAACGGCATCCCTACAGTCACCACTTCTCCGGCATTAAAGCCGGAAACAGTCACGAAAAGCCAATTGCTAGGCATGAAGGCTTATTTAGATAGTGTCAGGGCTAACCTTGACAGCATGGCGGCGCTCATAGAGCAATCCCTTTGTAGTTTTTAATGGCTACAAACGCTAGGAACAAACCGCGATCGCTCAGCGTTGTTACTTTCAACGCAAACGGCCTTATCCGGCAAATTGATTTAGTACGTCAATTTCTGAGGGACCACCCCGTCGACGTCATGTTAGTGCAGGAAACCTTCCTCAAGCCGTCAATTAGAAATCCTAGGATATCTAATTATCGGCTCGTTAGGAATGATAGGGACTCCGCCCGCGGAGGCACTATCATTTACTATAAGTCTTCCTTGCACTGCATTCCGCTCGACCCACCCACGCTTCTCAACATCGAGGTGTCAATGTGTCGAGTCAGTTTGACGGGCCATCAGCCCATAACAATAATATCCGCCTACTCCTCTCCGAGCAAACCCCTATTAGAAAGTGACATAAGATCACTACTCTCGTTGGACGTCGCGGTCATTCTGGCCGGCGACTTAAACTGTAAACACCCCCGCTGGAATTCCCGTAAAACAAATACCAAAGGCACGGAACTAGACAGACTGACGTCACTACCGACCTTCGACTTCGAAGTGATCGCCCCTATGACGCCCACTCGCTACCCCAATAGGAACAATGACTCACCCGACATACTCGACATAGCGATCCTGAGGGGAGTGACCTTACAGTTACGAACCATAGAGACGTTATCCGAGTTAGACTCTGACCATCGCCCCGTCCTAATCCAGCTAGGACCAGACCCGAATCTCCTCCAACCCACTAAAATCATAATAGATTTTAAGAAACTCGACATCGAGTTAAATAATACTGATTCCAACGAGAATTTAAATAGAATACCCGACACAATTGACTCCGTAGATGTCGCGAAAGCAGCCGCGTTAAATCTCACCTCTTTTATTAAAGAAAAGATCGATCACTGCTCAAGGGAGATTCCTAATCGCCCTGGCGAGCGATGGGAACTCTCGGAGGAGTTGAAAGACCTGATCAGGCGCAAGAACGCGCAGACTAGAGCCCATGACGCTTACCCGACTGACGACAATCGGAGGAAACTCCGTGCCCTACAGAGGGAGGTGAAAGCACGCTTCGCCGAACTCAGGGACGACCGCCACAGTAGGCGCCTCGGAGAGCTCACGCCTTCGCACACAGCTTACTGGTCGCTAGCGCGATCTCTACGAAGCGACACTGTCACCACGATACCCCCCTTGCTACGTCCGAACCTCCCTCCAGCCCTCGACGATCTGGATAAGGCCGAGTGTTTTGCTAGTAGCCTGGAGAGCCAATGCTCGCCAAGCACTGAGCCGGTCGATCAAAGTCACCTCTTAAAGGTGGACTTCGAAGTAGAGCGCAAGGCGGCTTCACCGCCTACTGACGAACCACTCCCTCCGACTACCGTCGAGGAGGTTGAATCGATCCTCAAAGGCCTTCACGCGAAAAAGTCTCCGGGGCCCGATAGGATTTCAAACAAGACGCTTAAGCTTCTTCCAAGGCAGTTACTCGCCCTCCTAGTAATGATCTATAACTCCCTCCTGGCTGGCTGCTCCTTTCCCGACCAGTGGAAAGAAGCGATAGTTATAGGTATTCACAAACCTGGCAAACCCAGGAACCTCCCTACTAGCTACCGCCCTATAAGTCTTCTCAATACGCTCGGTAAAGTGTACGAGAAAATAATCCTGAATAGATTAAAGAAAGCCATGGAGACCATGGAACCTCCGCTCATTGATGAGCAGTTCGGATTCCGAGCCGGACACTCTCCAGTCTACCAAGTGCACCGCATCACCGAACATATCCTGTCCGGCTTCGCTAAATCGAAAGCCCACTCGACGGGCGCTCTCTTTTTCGACATAGTGAAAGCTTTCGACAAAGTCTGGCATAACGGCTTAATTTACAAGCTGTACAATCTAAAAATACCAGACAGACTCGTGCTCATCATACGAGACTACTTGTCGAATCGCACCTTCCGCTATCGAGTCGAAGGCACGTTATCGTCGCCTCGGCCGATACGCGCCGGCGTCCCACAGGGATCCCTACTTTCTCCGCTCCTGTACTCTCTGTACACGAACGACATCCCCATACCCAGCCAAAGCTCAGCCACCAAGCTGGCTCTCTTCGCAGACGACACTGCTATTTTCACGACCTCCGTCTCCGTAGCCATGATGTCCAAACGCCTCCAATCTGCGACCACCGCACTAGGCGAGTGGTTCAGGAAGTGGAGAATCGAGGTCAACGCCGAGAAAAGCTCAGCGGTGCACTTCACCCGAAACCCAAAATTCTTATTTTGGAGACAAGGGCGCCCGGAGACAATCAAACTCTTCGGGAAACCGATCCCATGGCAAAAAGAAGCCAAATATCTCGGAGTCACTCTAGACAGTAAACTTATTTTCAAGTCCCACATAAATCGAGTTCGTAACCGAGCCGCCTTCGTACTCGGTAGGCTGTATATGATGCTATGCGGAAAGAGTAAAATGTCTCTTAGAAATAAGACGACATTATACAAACTCTGCGTTCGTCCTATCATGACCTACGCGAGTCCAGTCTTCGCCCACTGTCACCCCACCTACATCCAACGGCTGCAAGCGATGCAGAACCGCTTCTTACGCACGGCCACGGCCTCACCGTGGTACGTACGTAACGTCGACCTCCATAAGGACTTTGGGATCGATTCAATCGCCAAGCATCTCAAAAATCTTTCTTCAAGGTTTTTTGAGAGAGCACTCCGACACCCCAACCCTCTTGTAGCAGAGGCCTGCTCCTACGTAGGTAGAGGAAGCGTACAGACGAGACTTAGACGTCCTAAACACGTCTTGACAGACCCCGATGATAGAATAACCGTAGCCAACGCCCCTCTCATAGGTAACACACCCACTCACCGAACACTCACGCACCGCCTTCGCCGGCGAAGACGAGGTCCCCCGCGTTAGGACGGCTCGGATACGCTTAGGCGCATCGACCGTCCACAACTCGCCGCAGCGCTCCGCATAGCGCCTCCTCCATCCCGACGACGTTCTAAGCCGAGGTGCGATCTCGCTAGGAGACACCCTTAGGACGAACGTCACCCCCGTGCCCGCCGAAAAGGGCCCACATCTTCCTTCGCGGCCGGTTGCCTAAGTGCCCGGCCCCCCTCACCGGTGACGCTGTAAAGGCCAGTAGGGCCAACAGCTACTATCATTTCGAAAAAAAAAAAAAAAAAAAAAAAAAAAAACATGCAAATATATTCGATCGACACCTTCTGATCAAGACTTTCATTTCGACACAACAATAGTCCCTAAAGTGGTGACCCGACGAAGAACACGAAGAATCCCTGCTCGTAAAGAAGAAGAATCCCTGCTCGTGAAAAATGGATCAATCAAGAACCATCGAATCCCTGCCCGCCGCAGCCGCCACCGTCGACCAGCCGCCAGAAATCGCGAACATTTCGCTTTCGCTGCGAATTCCACCTTTCTGGCGCGACCGTGTTCGATTATGGTTCTACAGCTTCGAAGCCGCCATTCACGACCAGAAGAAAAGCGAACAACAGCTAGCGCAAATGGTAATCGCTCGACTAGAGAAGCAAGATATCGAACAAATATCGGACCTTCTCTACAATCCACCCGAATCCAAGCCATACCAAGCGATTAAAGAACGTCTCATCACTGCATACGAAGAGTCAGACAACCGGCAATTTCAAAAGCTCTTGTCAGAAATGGAATTAGGGGATCAGAAACCATCACACCTACTACGACGAATGCGCGATCTCGCCCGCGATAGAATCCCTGATGCCACGCTACGCATCCTGTGGACCAACCACCTACCACCACACATCCGCTCAGTTCTAGCCGTGAGCGATTCCTTCAGCACGAAGACTGCGTTGGAAGAACTCGCACTCCTCGCTGACAAGATGCTAGAACAACACCGCGAAGTCGCCGCTGTCAGCACAACACTACCACCTCATACGTCCGCATCTCAGAATATTGATACAAACTTCTTAATAAACGAAATAAGAAAACTCTCCATAGAAATCGCAGAATTAAAATCAAGACAACCGCAACATAATTTCAGAAGAAACCGTTCTCGAAGCCGCTCCTACAACCCTCGATATAAATCTCGATCGAGAGACAATTCACCATCGTCAGTGTGCTATTACCACCAACGTTACGGTGCCCAGGCAAGAAACTGCAGGTCACCGTGTTCCTTCGCGTCTAAAGGAAAGCAATCGGAAAACTAGAGAGAACGCTGGCAGAGGCGGAATCCGGCGCTCAAGAATACTCCTACCGCCTATTTGTCACAGACAAGAAAACAGGAACATCTTTCTTGGTAGACACGGGAGCTAACATATCCGTTCTACCTAGAAAAAAAACTCATTTCACTACACCGCTGCCATTCAAACTCTACGCCGCTAACAACACCACTATATCGACATACGGTGAAAAAACACTCGAACTAGACCTCAGCCTTCGCCGTCCATACAAGTGGAAGTTCATAGTCGCTGACGTGTCAAAGCCGATACTAGGAGCCGATTTTCTAAAACATCATCAACTCATCGTCGATTTAAAAAATAAGAAACTCATCGATAACGTTACTAACTTAACAGTCAAAGCACCCGTTCGAGCTACAACTATACCTACAGTAAGAAGCATAGACAGCAATAATATTTACCACGATATCCTCTCAGAATTCCCCGGCATAACAAGACTGACTGCAATGAACATAAACGACAGCAAGATCAACGTCCAACACTATATCGAAACCGAAGGACCACCCGTACATTGTCGTGCACGTCCTATACCACCGCATCGCTATGAACAAGTCAGAAAAGAATTTCAAAACATGATGGAACAAGGTCTATGTCGCCCCAGCAAGAGTCCATGGGCGTCACCCCTTCACGTCGTAGCGAAAAAGAACGGAGACATACGCGTCTGTGGTGACTATCGCCGATTAAACGCTATCACCAAGGCCGATCGATATCCCGTCCCACGCGTCAAAGATTTCACTTATCAACTCGCTGGGAAAACAATATTTTCAACGATAGACCTCAACAGAGCATATCAACAACTCTGCGTTCGCGAAGAGGATATTGAAAAGACTGCTATAATAACGCCAATGGGACTATTCGAATTCCCGAGAATGTGTCCAGGTTTAAAAAACGCAGGGCAGACATTCCAGCGATTCATACATCAAGTATTAAGCGGACTGCCTTACGTATTTCCTTTCATCGACGACGTACTTCTTGCATCTGAAAACGAAGATCTTCACCGAGAACACCTCAGAACCGTGCTACGAAGACTTGAAGAACACGGCATCACAATAAATCCATCGAAATGTCACTTCGGTCAAACAGAAGTTCAATTCTTAGGATACCACGTTTCAAAAGACGGTATCAAACCCCCACCACAGAAGATCGACATCATCATGAAGTATCCGAAACCTACGAACATCGAAGAGTTACGTCGTTTCCTCGGTATGTTAAATTTTTATCGCGACCACATACCTAACGCCGCATCTATTCAAGCGCCACTCAATGCATACCTACACAACGTTAAGAAGCGAGACAAGACTGTCATACAATGGACCGAAGAGTCAACACAAGCATTCGAAGCATGCAAAAACAGCATTAGCAACGCTGCTTTGCTTGCTCATCCGTCACATCAAGCTACGTATGCGTTATTCTGCGACGCGTCCGACAAGTCAGCTGGCGCCGTCCTACAACAATACGTAAACAAATCATGGCAACCTCTCGGCTATTATTCAAAAAAATTCTCCGATGCGCAATCAAGATACTCAACATACGACAGAGAACTCCAAGCAATATTCATGGCTGTGAAACACTTCCGCAAGATGTTCGAAGGACGACCACTCATCATATTCACCGATCACAAACCACTCACATTCGCAATGCATAAGATTAACTCAACTACAGAAACACCGAGACGCACGAGACAGTTATTATTTATTAGCGAATTTACAACCGACATAAGACATGTAAGCGGCAAACAAAACATCGTTGCCGACGCTCTAAGTCGCATAGAAACAATTACATGTCCTTCCGCAATCAATTACGAAGAAATAGCAACCTCACAGCAACAAGATACTACTATTAAACAATTATTACTTCAAGAAAATATTAATCTAAAGAAAATAACTATCCCGAACACCGATATCGAACTATATTGTGAAACTTCATCATCGCATATACGACCATACATACCCGAACAACATCGACAACATGTATTTAGAAGCGTACATAACATAAGCCACCCTGGAACGCGTACGACACGAAAGATGATATCACAAAAATATTTTTGGCCGTCAATGAATAGCGACATATCAATATGGACTAGAAGCTGCATCGATTGTCAAAAAAATAAGATTCAACGACATACACACAGTGCTACATCAAAATTCCCGCCTACCGAACGTTTTCAACACATCCATGTCGATATCGTAGGACCTTTACCTACTACAACGCAAGGTTACCGCTATCTCATAACAATGATCGACAGAGAAACAAAATGGCCCGAAGCAATACCTACCGACGATATAACAGCTGAGACCGTCGCCGAAGCTATCTACAAACACTGGATAGTAAGATTCGGATGTCCATCAACATTAACTAGCGATCAAGGCCGTCAATTCGAAAGTCAACTATTTAATAACTTAATGAAAATTATGGGAATAACAAAAAATCGTACAACTCCGTATCATCCGCATAGCAACGGTATAGTCGAACGCTGGCATCGCACATTAAAAGCCGCGCTACGCACGAAACTCTCAAGTACAAGGTCATGGATCGACGAGCTACCTACTGTATTACTAGGATTACGAGCCACCCTACGCACAGACGCCGAAGTTAGTCCAGCCGAACTTACATACGGCTATAACCTACGTCTACCGGGTGATTTTTTCACTACATCGATACCTACAACTACGGACGACTATACTTACGTAAACAAGATAAGAACGGCAATAGAACAAAATAGACCGCAAGCAGCGACGACGCATCATAATAGCAAGCAATCTATTTTTATACATAAAGACCTACGCAACTGCAGCCACGTATTCGTTAGAGTCGACGCAATTAAAAAACCTTTACAACCACCCTACGAAAGACCGTATCGCGTAATAAGAAGAACAGAGAAAGTATATACGATACAACTACAAAATCGCGAAACTAACATATCAATAGATCGTCTCAAGCCCGCTTATTTATTACAAGAAAACATACCTAACGACACGTCACTACAAAATAGTACCTCGCCACAGAATACTTCCGACAAGCCGCACGGCAGCGTGACGTCACAACCGACCGCGAATAATAATAAAGTCACAACGCGAGCCGGCCGCTCCGTCAAGCTTCCAGTACGTTTCACTTGAGGGGGAGCACTGTGGCTACCTACCACATCGAACTATTATTACTTAAGTAGTAATAGTAATTCAATGACGCTTCAAGATAACTTACCTGATACCTTTACCATTTAACCATACCGATACCTTTACCATTTAACCTTACCGATACCTTTACCTTAAAAATACCTTCACCGTTCATAACCTTAACCATTACCAAGATACATTGACGTGTACGTGAAACAGAAAGCACATAGCTCTGAAAAGAGCTGTTTTAATGTTCGTGAAACAAGATTGTTAGCTCTGAAAAGAACTGTTTTAATGTTCGTGAAACAAGATTGTTAGCTCTGAAAAGAACTGTTTGAAAGCAGCACAGCACACCATGCAAGCGGATGCACCAGCAATCACATGCACAGATCTTCACAGAAGTCTTCAAGCTAACTCGCACGTATTCTTCATGATGATCTTCACGAAGTACAATCACGCCGCCGCCGAGTGAAGTACACGTCAGAGATCCGTTCGCCGCGCCGATCGCCGCCGAAAAGGGCGAGACGCGGGAACGTATGATCTATTTATAGCTATCACTCTGCGCTACCGTGCCTCCGACTCGCGACGAAGCGCACGAGTAATCGGCAGCGGCACGCGCGGAAAAAGAGAGCCACGCGCGAGAAAGAGAGGCAAGGCTTATCTGTGATTGGTCATAAAAACTAATCAACTATTGTGATACTTACTTTTTATTGTAAATTATTTTATATAAATATTACCATTTTTTATGCAAATATATTCGATCGACACCTTCTGATCAAGACTTTCATTTCGACACAACAATAGTCCCTAAACATATGTCTGTCCTATAAAACCTATCATGTCTATCATCATCCTATAATCATCTGGCTATCATGGTAGGTAATTTATTTATTAAAATATTTTTAGTAGTACACAAATACCCAGCTAGCATTTCCAAGAAAAATCCCTAGCCCTAATAATATATCCTCAACGCCATCTATTACTCAATAGTGTAAGTAAACAAAAAAAAAAATAAGTAAGCGAAACTGCGTTTACCCGCCAGTCCGTTGTACTTGTATATCACGACTAATAATATGAAATCCCTCCCATCTCGTGTCGCTGCCAAATCTCATCGGAGCGTGTAAGTTTTGATTTATTCGTGGAGGATTTATTTATGTTCACGTCAGGTGGTGGGGATTTATTCACGCTATTATTTGATTTTAATAATTAATTTCGTTTCGAGAGACAGATGTGGATACGTACTTGTAATATTTTTGATACTAGATGACCACGCGAGCTAGTACTGGTTTTTTAATTGTGTGATTATAATAAAAAAATTAAAGTTTTGTTTTATACAAACTTTGCCCTGAGAAATAACCAAAACAACAAAAATTAGCCAATTTGGAGAGGACTTTCAGAAGTTAAACGCGTTTAAATATTTTGGCGATTATTTTTTATGTAGGTAGGTAGGGT
The DNA here is from genome assembly GCF_905220565.1 of Melitaea cinxia. Lineage (NCBI taxonomy): Eukaryota > Metazoa > Arthropoda > Insecta > Lepidoptera > Nymphalidae > Melitaea > Melitaea cinxia. Next base: position 6,637,294 of record NC_059423.1, read on the forward strand.
CAGCAGCGCTTGCAATGCTTCTGGAGCAGGCGTATCTATATACGCTACGGTAACCGCTTACCATCAAGTGCCCGTACGCTTGTTTGTCAACCTAGACGTATAAAAAAACTGGTGTTATATGGATATACACCTGTACAAAATTGTTGTCTATTTACGCTTCACTACATAGTATAAAACAAAGTCGCTTTCTCTGTCCCTATGTCCCTATGTATGCTTAAATCTTTAAAACCACGCAAGGGATTTTGATGCGGTTTTTTTAAACAGATAGAGTGATTGAAGAGGAAGGTTTATATGTATAATACATGCATAATATAGTAGATGAATACTGGTAGTTTTTGCAAGCGTGCGAAACCGGGGCGGGTCGCTAGTTAGATATAAATAATAGTAATAAAAATATATAATAGTAAATTAGTAGAACACAACGTTGCCGTGGTAGGACATCGGACAGGAAGGGACATCCATTAATTATTACGTGAGCTCAGAATAGGAGGAGGGGTCCAATGAAATCTCACCAAATCTCGATTTAAACAGAGAGGGGATAATCGAAAATCTCACATCAACTTCAAAAAATATAAAATATTACAGATATTTAAAATATATATATATATATATATATATATATATATATATATATATATATATATATATATATATATATATATATTTAGTGGTCATTTTGCCCGCTAAAGTAAATCTCATTGCTATTAAAATCATTTAGTTTTAGCTTTGATTTTCATTTAATTTAAATAAATTAGCTATAGTATACTTGAACAGTTTATTATTACCCGTCAATCTCTATTATATTCAGTGTCAATCTCACGTAAGGGGAGGGGGAGAGGAAGGCAAATCTCTTTAAATCTCACCTAGGGGGGTGGGGTCTAAACTGATCGAAAAATAGCTCACGTAATTAATGGATGTTCCCAAAGGAACAAAACATTTGTATGTTATAACCCAATATAGTTCCTAAATTCATGAAATGACGGCCCAGTGGCCTAGAATTATGACACAAGATGTAACCCACTTTTTTTATTTCATTTCAAGAACGCAGTTTATAACTTCTATCAAAATAATATCAACCCTTAATTTTAACAATAAACACGTCTGAATAGGCTGTATGGTCTTAGATCTTTGCCTGCCCCGAAAGGGGACAAAATGAAAAACAATAACAACATTAATTTTAATAATGTCAACTTGTCATTTTCTAACAAAAAGTCGTTGCGTTCTCAATGGCAGGCGACTGCGGCAGAGAGAATAGTCTTGGGTAACAACTACTCTAAGCTAATTTTAGTACGTTAGACACTAATTGAAAGGTACCTAATTTTAGGTCGGACCTTACGAGGTTAAAATATTATCAAAAGTATCGGCATGGATATTGAGCGCTCGACTCGGATTGAGAACGTTGTGCGCTTCAGGTCGAAAACAGAAGATAGTTTTGTTCAGTGCAAAAATAAAAATAAATACAATTTAAAAGTATTTAGCACTCATTAAATATTCTATAGACTTCACTAAGTTCGCGCTAAATGCCTTATCCAGGAAATGTTGAAGTAAAATTGAAGATCAGCGCTCAATATCCACGCCGATAACTATGTACCTAATCATTGCTATTTCTATACTATTAAGTAAATAAATAATTGACAGTTGACGGCTCTCAGGTGGTAATTTTGTGTCTCAGGTACACAGATCACCCCCTAGACAAACACAACTTGAACACAAATGTTCAAATCACGATAAATATATGTATGGTATGACCCATACAAAAATTTTCAATAGTTGGTGTTGTGACTGATTATACCTTTTTAACGCACTATGTAATAAATAGTGTTTAACGGATTTTAAAAAAGGAGCTTCCTCAATTCGGCTGTATTATTATGTTACTTCATAAATTTATACTGGTTACACAGATTTTTATGACTCTTTTCGAAGTAAAATTTCTTTACGCACGCTTGACTTGGGAATTAAGCTGATGAATGCGTGATGAGAGCCTTAAGAAAAGTGTGATCGGGCGAGGCGAACGGAAGTTGAGAGGGATATATAAGTTAGTGAAGATAGAAAGAGAGAGAGTTACGTTTTGTAAGTTTTACTTCAGTTGTGTGCTCTAAAGCACACTCGTTTTTTTATATTAGAGAGCTGGTCGTGTGATCCCATTTAAATTTGATCAAAATCCGGCAAGTTTTTGGGTTATGCCTATTAATGCATATTTAATTTACTTCCATTAAGGTGGTGATTTTCATATTTCATGACTTGTTAATGTAAATTAATTTTTTTGTTTTGTTTTAGATCAAACACAATTTATAATTCTGTCGGCTATATTTATTTATTTATTTATTCTTAACGTACATCGAAATACAAACACATATAAAGAAAGATACAATACAAGATGTACAAAGGCGATCTTATCGCTAAATATCGATTTCTTCCAGATAATCCAGATCGGTTACTTTCGTTCTCTCGCGGATAGTCTCATTTCTAATACTATTTTTGAGAGATACCCCAAGCATAACCCGTTCCATTGGACGTTGAGCGACCCTAAACTTGTGGACCAGTCCCTTCGTCAGTGTCTACGTCTCGGCACCGTATTAACATACCTACGTACGTAGTGTTAACACACAGGCAGGACGCATTGCTCGAAGACAATGGCTTCAAGCATCGCGGAATCCGTGCATAACATTTTTCGTAACCCTAAAAAGCGTCGATAAAAAGTGAAATATTAACACTAACTGCTGCATACACATGGAAACGAATTCTTTTTCTCGTAGAATGTTTTTTATTGGAAATTATAGCCGCAATTACGCGGTCACGACAGTTATCATACATCATTCCATATCAACATTTTACTATTTTTAACCGACTTCCAAAAAAGAAGGAGGTCCTCAATTCGACTGTATTTTTTTTTCTTAAGACAAAATTCGCTTCAGCCTGTAATATCCCACTACATAGGCATAGGCCTCTTTCCCCATGTAGAAGAAGGATCAGAGCTTAATCCACCACGCTGCTTCATTGCGTTTTGGCGGATATATTCCCTACTATGAGTAACGATCGCTATCAGGTGTACATGATAACAACCGGGATTGAGGGCTTAACGTGCTCTCCGGGGCACGGTGGGGAGACCCACTAGGACTGCACAAACACCTAGACCATGGCAAACACCTGTATGGCCAATACAAATGTTTGTCATGTGCGAGGATCGAACCCGCAACCGCCAGCGCAACAGGTAAATACAATCCATGGCTGTAACCGTTGCGCCAACGTAGCGTCAAGACAAAATGCACTGTGTCATATTTGTTGTATCCATAAAAATTAAGCAAGAAAAGCCCATAAATAGAATTTTCAAGGCAGAATACCTTTTTTTCTCTAAAATCACAACTAAATACAGGTAAAATAAAACACGAAAAACAAAAGTTTAAAAAACATTGTAATCAATTAAAAATGTAACATTTTACAAAAATATATTTACATTAATTATGTATATCGTACGAACTACAAATCAAATATATAAAAAAAAAACTTAAATTACATTCACTAAGACATTCAAAATTTATTATCTGTGAGAGAGAATGAATGCATAACTAAAAACTATTATATAATCTATACAAATGTAATAAAAACTCTTTCGAGCTGAATTTACACAAAGCGAAATATAAAAAAATATAATTTTAAGTACGAGTCACTTATTAAAAACACAGAATCCAAATATATAGATTTTATTAAATCATACAATTTTAATTAAAAAATATTTACATCATTTTTATACACGTACATTGTCTTTTTTAAAATAATCTAAAAAGAACATTTATTTGAAATTAATATCATACATTTATATTTTTAGACGAAGAAAGTGTGACAGTTGAAACAAAAATAATTAAAAGTAATATGAATAATATTTATTTTATATAACTAGTTCGTAATTGATAGTAAGCGATTACCGTAGCTTATAGACGTCTGTTACACCAGAAGCCACGGTCTTATACACAGGTCGGGCAACGACAGTGGTGGGGGGTGCCATGGGCTTAATTGTTTACAGCCACCAGAGGCATGATGATCGATGGTCTTCACACGTGACGTATTCATGCTTTACAATATAACCAATTACATTGAAACGTCACTCAACCGGCGCGCTCCGTGTACACCGCACCACGTGACCGCACACAGCGATAGCAGCGACGTACAGCGGCGGTGACGCGAACTAAAATTTATGACACTATCGTACTAATCTCTCACCAATGAAATTGGGCTTAGCTTCCTGATCTCTATATAAGACCGTGCCAGAAGCATCGTAAGCACGTTATCGACCCTACCCCCAATCTCCCTCCACCTTACTCACACAGGAACACAATACTGCTTAAGAGCAGTATTATTTAGCTGTGATCTTCAGCGAGGTCGAGGTACTTCCCCAGTCGGGCTGCTCCAGGTTGATAAGCAGGACATTTCCTGCTGTGCCCGACCTCAATTACTTTTTGGCGCTCATTTTCCTCGTAATTCTTTTTAAAAAACATATTTAAAAGAACTGTCAAATGATCTAAAAAATTTAGCTATTGTCATTTTATATTGTTCTTCAGTGTTTTTAGAAGAAAAAAAAACTGTAATTAATGTAGTATCATAAAATATCACGAAAAATTGTTTAAAAAATTTGCTAATATTTCATAAAAAGAAATGATTTTTCAACTTATTTTTAATCCGCCATTTTGACAACTGTCATTGGATTAAACAACAAATCTTTCAGCCATTTCATATTTGATAAAATAAATGTAGATTAAATTTAATTAACAGCTTTTCCTATTGAATCAATATTAACTAATTCACTATAATTTTAATTACTAATAAATACTACAAATTGAAATATCGATATCTCGCTTTGTGTAAACTTAGCGTTGTGCGTGTTAAATCAACAAAAAAAAAATCTGCGTTTTAAGCGTGAACAGTCTTGTTGATTGTGTATTTTTAAAATATTTTTTTTTGGAGGCAATAATTTAGAATAATTAAGGCAATTTCGACATTAATAATAATATTAAGGTATATCGTGGTTTTGTTTTAATCGATAAAAAATCTTTCAATAAATATTTTTGAATATCATATCAAAAATTGACCGCTCCAGCGGGATTCGAACCCGCGTCTTCGACATACCGTGTCGACGCTCTAGCCAATTAAGCTATGGAACGATATACTCGCCAGAGCGAAACTTTTGATATGATGATTTTTACTTTCGGTTTAAGCGAACCGTGGCGCCGTCTATAGTGAGTTCTTTACAGAGACTCGTAACTATTCAAAGTTTCATATTACAATGAAAATCTTTGACAGGAGACGACACCATGCTATTTTTAATATGTACGATTTTTTTTTTTTTTTATTTTTGTGTTACCCACAATTAGGAATTCTAAACATTTTTGAATATCATATCAAAAATTGACCGCTCCAGCGGGATTCGAACCCGCGTCTTCGACATACCGTGTCGACGCTCTAGCCAATTAAGCTATGGAACGATATACTCGCCAGAGCGAAACTTTTGATATGATGATTTTTACTTTCGGTTTAAGCGAACCGTGGCGCCGTCTATAGTGAGTTCTTTACAGAGACTCGTAACTATTCAAAGTTTCATATTACAATGAAAATCTTTGACAGGAGACGACACCATGCTATTTTTAATATGTACGATTTTTTTTTTTTTTTTTTTTTTATTTTTGTGTTACCCACAATTAGGAATTCTAAACATTTTTGAATATCATATCAAAAATTGACCGCTCCAGCGGGATTCGAACCCGCGTCTTCGACATACCGTGTCGACGCTCTAGCCAATTAAGCTATGGAACGATATACTCGCCAGAGCGAAACTTTTGATATGATGATTTTTACTTTCGGTTTAAGCGAACCGTGGCGCCGTCTATAGTGAGTTCTTTACAGAGACTCGTAACTATTCAAAGTTTCATATTACAATGAAAATCTTTGACAGGAGACGACACCATGCTATTTTTAATATGTACGATTTTTTTTTTTTTATTTTTGTGTTACCCACAATTAGGAATTCTAAACATTTTTGAATATCATATCAAAAATTGACCGCTCCAGCGGGATTCGAACCCGCGTCTTCGACATACCGTGTCGACGCTCTAGCCAATTAAGCTATGGAACGATATACTCGCCAGAGCGAAACTTTTGATATGATGATTTTTACTTTCGGTTTAAGCGAACCGTGGCGCCGTCTATAGTGAGTTCTTTACAGAGACTCGTAACTATTCAAAGTTTCATATTACAATGAAAATCTTTGACAGGAGACGACACCATGCTATTTTTAATATGTACGATTTTTTTTTTTTATTTTTGTGTTACCCACAATTAGGAATTCTAAACATTTTTGAATATCATATCAAAAATTGACCGCTCCAGCGGGATTCGAACCCGCGTCTTCGACATACCGTGTCGACGCTCTAGCCAATTAAGCTATGGAACGATATACTCGCCAGAGCGAAACTTTTGATATGATGATTTTTACTTTCGGTTTAAGCGAACCGTGGCGCCGTCTATAGTGAGTTCTTTACAGAGACTCGTAACTATTCAAAGTTTCATATTACAATGAAAATCTTTGACAGGAGACGACACCATGCTATTTTTAATATGTACGATTTTTTTTTTTTTTATTTTTGTGTTACCCACAATTAGGAATTCTAAACATTTTTGAATATCATATCAAAAATTGACCGCTCCAGCGGGATTCGAACCCGGGTTCGATTGAATAGTTACGAGTCTCTGTAAAGAACTCACTATAGACGGCGCCACGGTTCGCTTAAACCGAAAGTAAAAATCATCATATCAAAAGTTTCGCTCTGGCGAGTATATCGTTCCATAGCTTAATTGGCTAGAGCGTCGACACGGTATGTCGAAGACGCGGGTTCGAATCCCGCTGGAGCGGTCAATTTTTGATATGATATTCAAAAATGTTTAGAATTCCTAATTGTGGGTAACACAAAAATAAAAAAAAAAAAAAAAATCGTACATATTAAAAATAGCATGGTGTCGTCTCCTGTCAAAGATTTTCATTGTAATATGAAACTTTGAATAGTTACGAGTCTCTGTAAAGAACTCACTATAGACGGCGCCACGGTTCGCTTAAACCGAAAGTAAAAATCATCATATCAAAAGTTTCGCTCTGGCGAGTATATCGTTCCATAGCTTAATTGGCTAGAGCGTCGACACGGTATGTCGAAGACGCGGGTTCGAATCCCGCTGGAGCGGTCAATTTTTGATATGATATTCAAAAATGTTTAGAATTCCTAATTGTGGGTAACACAAAAATAAAAAAAAAAAAAAAAAAATCGTACATATTAAAAATAGCATGGTGTCGTCTCCTGTCAAAGATTTTCATTGTAATATGAAACTTTGAATAGTTACGAGTCTCTGTAAAGAACTCACTATAGACGGCGCCACGGTTCGCTTAAACCGAAAGTAAAAATCATCATATCAAAAGTTTCGCTCTGGCGAGTATATCGTTCCATAGCTTAATTGGCTAGAGCGTCGACACGGTATGTCGAAGACGCGGGTTCGAATCCCGCTGGAGCGGTCAATTTTTGATATGATATTCAAAAATGTTTAGAATTCCTAATTGTGGGTAACACAAAAATAAAAAAAAAAAAAATCGTACATATTAAAAATAGCATGGTGTCGTCTCCTGTCAAAGATTTTCATTGTAATATGAAACTTTGAATAGTTACGAGTCTCTGTAAAGAACTCACTATAGACGGCGCCACGGTTCGCTTAAACCGAAAGTAAAAATCATCATATCAAAAGTTTCGCTCTGGCGAGTATATCGTTCCATAGCTTAATTGGCTAGAGCGTCGACACGGTATGTCGAAGACGCGGGTTCGAATCCCGCTGGAGCGGTCAATTTTTGATATGATATTCAAAAATGTTTAGAATTCCTAATTGTGGGTAACACAAAAAAAAAAAAAAAAAATCGTACATATTAAAAATAGCATGGTGTCGTCTCCTGTCAAAGATTTTCATTGTAATATGAAACTTTGAATAGTTACGAGTCTCTGTAAAGAACTCACTATAGACGGCGCCACGGTTCGCTTAAACCGAAAGTAAAAATCATCATATCAAAAGTTTCGCTCTGGCGAGTATATCGTTCCATAGCTTAATTGGCTAGAGCGTCGACACGGTATGTCGAAGACGCGGGTTCGAATCCCGCTGGAGCGGTCAATTTTTGATATGATATTCAAAAATGTTTAGAATTCCTAATTGTGGGTAACACAAAAATAAAAAAAAAAAAATCGTACATATTAAAAATAGCATGGTGTCGTCTCCTGTCAAAGATTTTCATTGTAATATGAAACTTTGAATAGTTACGAGTCTCTGTAAAGAACTCACTATAGACGGCGCCACGGTTCGCTTAAACCGAAAGTAAAAATCATCATATCAAAAGTTTCGCTCTGGCGAGTATATCGTTCCATAGCTTAATTGGCTAGAGCGTCGACACGGTATGTCGAAGACGCGGGTTCGAATCCCGCTGGAGCGGTCAATTTTTGATATGATATTCAAAAATGTTTAGAATTCCTAATTGTGGGTAACACAAAAATAAAAAAAAAAAAAAATCGTACATATTAAAAATAGCATGGTGTCGTCTCCTGTCAAAGATTTTCATTGTAATATGAAACTTTGAATAGTTACGAGTCTCTGTAAAGAACTCACTATAGACGGCGCCACGGTTCGCTTAAACCGAAAGTAAAAATCATCATATCAAAAGTTTCGCTCTGGCGAGTATATCGTTCCATAGCTTAATTGGCTAGAGCGTCGACACGGTATGTCGAAGACGCGGGTTCGAATCCCGCTGGAGCGGTCAATTTTTGATATGATATTCAAAAATGTTTAGAATTCCTAATTGTGGGTAACACAAAAATAAAAAAAAAAAAAAAAAAAAATCGTACTTTCAATAAATGTCAATTGATTTTTGAACGGAAGGAATCATTTTGACGTTACAAACTATTAAATACTGTAAAATATTGCGCCTGTATTATCTGTTTGTTTATAATTTGTACGTAGAAATATCTATGTGTTACAAGTTTATCATTCATTGTAAGCGACATTGATTGATAAATAAAATCAGGACAAAATTTTCAAAAACGGTCATTTTCAATATTTGAACATTTGAACAAAACTCACCAGATACCCTGAGGAACCATTTTGATTTATTTCAGACTAATTAATCTATTTATATAAAAATGAATGTTTATGTATATCTGTATGTCCTTTATAGAACAGTAAACTATACATTTGATCATGTCATGAGTTGGTACGACCAAAACAATAAAAAATAAAAAAGCGTAGCAACGCGCACAGGATACAGCTAGGTTATAACATATATACTGAACAAAATTTTTTTAAGTTTATCCCTATTTAACCGACTGCGAAAGCGGAGGAGGTTTTTAATTCGATTGTATTTTTCACATGTGTATCATCTCATAACTTTCTGTGAGTGGACCTATTTTGATAGTTCTTTTTGTAATCGAAAGCTGGTGCTTATCATGTGGTCCCATTTAAATTTTACTTGTGCTTTTTGAGTTTCGTTGTTCTAATAATGCGTATTTAGTTGATTATTTTTTCGACTACCCACGTAACTTATTGATGAAAATTGAAGTCGGTTTTTTTTTCGTGTGCGAGTAAAAACATAGTAAACATTTATAGTTTACATATTATAGTTTAGATAGTGGACTTGTTTTGAAAATTTTATCCCGAATCATTATTATAATTTCTCTATAATAAGCTGTTGCTCTATAGCCACACAAGCGTTTCAATACAACTGCTATAATGGATTATGAAGACTGAATTTGAGGCTGTATTAGTACGAAGTTTAAAAAAAATAATAATTATTAAGTAATTCACAGAATTCATTGATAACAGACAAAACTTTGTTGACGGTTAGTTGTAAGGCCTTGTTTATACATTTGTTTAAAAAAATAATATTCATTAATTTTTAAAAGATGCTGTTTCATATCCGCCTAAGGCACCACCCAATCTGCCTAAAGGCAGTAAATTTACCTTTTTTTTATACAACTAGGTCGGCAAACAAGCGTACGGCTCACTTGATGGTGAGCGATTACCGTAGCTTATAGACGCCTGCAACACCAGAAGCATCGCAAGCGCGTTGCCGACCCAATCCCCAACCCCGCCAGGAGCTCTGGTCATCTTACTCACACAGGAACATAGAAATACAGGAACACTGCTTGAAAGCAGTATTATTTAGCTGTGATCTTCTGTAAGGTCGAGGTACTACCTCAGTCGGGCTGCTCCATATTTTGAACAGGACATTTGACCTTATCAACTCCATTGTTATAATATTTATAATAACCGAATTAATCCAGCCTCTCTCGAGTTTTACGCTTATCGATACACAGCGTTTTACTTTTAATTATATAAATACAAATACAAACTTCGTACAAAACAAACCTTTACTTAAATTATTCAATTGAAACAGGCCGATTTACGTTCTCCTCCTGTATATCTTAAAAACTATACATCATAGTACTAATATCACCGTTAAAGCCATCACGCGTTACTCAGCAACTCACTGAAATAAAAAATTATTATACATTAAAACATTGTTTTACATAAAACTATCTCCTCTTTGGCTACGGCACAAAATAATATAGCCACTCCCTTTCTTCCCGTGGGTGTCGTAAGAGGCGACTAAGGGATAACACAGTTCCATTACCGCCTTGGAACTTATAAAGCCGACCGACGGCGGGATAAACATCCAACTGCTGGCTTTGAAATACACAGGCCGAAGACGGGCAGCACCGTCTTCGGTGCGACAAAGCCAGCCCTGCGGTCACCAACCCGCCTGCCCAGCGTGGTGACTATGGGCAAAACACACGAGTTCACGCCATATCTGGCGTGAACTTATGGAGGCCTATGTCCAGCAGTGGACTGTGATCGGCTGAAATGATGATGATGATGATGATTAAATAAAACAGTAAAAATCAAATAAATAAATACCTAAACATTTTTGAATATCGTATCAAAAATTGACCGCTCCAGCGGGGTTCGAACCCGCGTCTCCGACTGACCGTGTCGGCGCTCTAGCCAATTAAGCTATGGAACGATGTACCCGCTAGAGCGAAATTTTTGATATGATGATTTTTATTTTCAGTTTAAGCGAACCGTGGCGCCGTCTATAGTCCCCGCTGGAGCCGTCAATTTTTGATATGATATTCAAAAATGTTTAGAATTCCTAATGTGTGGGTAACACAAAAATAAAATCGTACATATTAAATAAATATCTTATAACATACACACACGGTCGTCTGTTCCTACGGTAAGTAACTTAATGTTGTGTTATAGGTAACTGATATAGGTGACTGATACAGCTACATTTTTTTTATAAACATACATATATAAATACATATATTTCACCTGTTTTGGGGCGGGAATCGAACCCACAACACCCGGAGCGGAAAGCAGGGTCACTGCAACTGCGCCATTAACGGCCTAATCATTATGGTCCGGGAGCCGGGTACAAATTTTGTAAATTATTTCTTTATTTACCTTCAAGGTAAAGTAGGACTTAATTTTTACTTCAAGATTTTGAGAAAACTATAATCCGACAAATTTAAAGTGGGAGTAAATTAGTAAAAAAAATTCTTTTCCATGCGTGGGAGGCTGCCACTGCCCGCCCCATCCACGGAGTCGCAGCTGACGGTCGCGATATTCATAATATAAATCCCTAATGCATTTTAAGAACTTTCGATTGGGAGGAAATTAGGCATGAAAATCTGTCACTGGCTCCCGGACCATTAAGTCATTAACTAATTAATACAACGACTTCGATTTGATTAAATTTTTGTTATTTCAATATAAATTCGGATAGAATAAGCAAAGCAAATAAAAAAGTAAGTAGACACAAGAAAAATAAACGGCCCCCACTAGGATTCACTCCTGTGTCTGGGGTCCGGAGACACACATCATTCATAATCATTGGCCTTAGTCCGTCTATTGCAGACGATTTAGACAGTGTCAGACAGACACTGTGTCGCCTAGGACACACTTCAGGAAAACGCAGAGTTGCCTAAGCTCTGCGCCACCCTCTCAACCTCACTGGCTAGGCCCACAGGAACGACGAGTCGATACGTGTAGAGCCAGTTCGGCTGCAGGAGTCTTTCGCATTTTAGAGCTATGCCACAAATGCTTGACGGAGACCCCATTCCGGGTTTCAAATGAAGTTTTCCTTCTCCAGGACCCTGATGATTTTGAGCCAGGCTTATCCCTCGGTCGCCTTTTACGACTCCCACGGGAAGAAAGGAGGTGGTGCTATTCTACTAGGCCGACACCACACGGCATGGAGACACACAATACACAAGTAAAAACGCCCAGACCACGACAAACATCTGTATGGGCAATACAAATGTATGGCATGTGCGGGGATCGAACCGTATCCGTTCACAAATGCCGTACAGTAAATGATAGAACTCACTTCGTCAGTTCCCTCGTCGTCAGCGGACCAGTCAGCGCTGATCTCGATCTAGACCTGTTCAGTTGTGCTCTTCGTTCAGCTGAAAATAACATTATACCTTTAAAATATTATCTAGAATAACAAGATCACATATATAGATATATATATATATATATATATATATATATATATATATATATATATATATATATATATTCCTGCGACATTTAATAACATTAGATTATAAGAATTAATGAATCTGATATTTGATTAAATTAAATCAAAATTAAATTAATTAATTCACATAATAATGGACTGAAAAAATAAAAACTAATAAATTGAAATAAATAAATGAATTTTAACAACCACTCTGGTGAAGTGGGTTCGAGCAGTCGCCTAAAACACCGACGGTTGGCGCGGGTTCGATTCCCGCTTGGGGTGGATTTGTATTTGTAGAAATATTTCATCCCGGTCCTTGTGGGTCTCCCCACCGTGCCTCGGAGAACACGTAAAGCCGGTCCCGGTTGTTATTATAAATATCTGATAACGATCGTTACTGATAGTAATCTATCCGTAGTGAAGCAGCGTGGTTAAGCTCTGATCCTTCTCCTGCATGGAGAAAGATCCCAACATTGGGGTTGTTACAGGCTGAATGCAATGCAAAAAATGAATTTTATCAACTCATAATTAAAAACAATAAAAATAAATAAGCAGATCAAATATATGCTACAGACAACATAAAATCAACCTATTTTAAGTAAATACAACATCAAAAGCGAACATCTATAATTAAATTAATACATTCCAATCCTAATTGTTGGTTTAGTCAGGGAGCTATAGTTAAAAACTCACGGGTTGCTGTGAGTAATTTCTGTTTTATGAACTGCTAATAATATTGCTCACAAAGGAAAAAACCGACTTCAATTACGTCGACAGGTAAAACAACGTAGGTGGATAAAACAGCGTGGGTGCAATTCTCACACGGCAGAAGTGAAACTTCCGAAACGTTGTAGAAAAGTAGGCATTTGCGATTCGTTCTATCCTCTCTACTACTTGTCGACGTAAATTCAAGTCGGTTTCTTTTGTTTGACAACAAACACATATCGACATGACCTCTGCACGTCGCCGAAATATCAGAGGTTTCAAAATGACAATATCGATAAGTGCCTTATAAGTAACTGTCCATAAATACCGTGTAAGCTTAAAAACTTTTATGAGAAATTTTTATCGTTGTGGACCGATCCATAAACTACGTCACACAAATTTCACGATTTTTGGACCCCTCCCTCGTCCTTGTCACAGATATATGAGACACCCCTACCCAGAGTGACGTCACATATTTTGCGATTTCGCCATTATTTTTACTTCCATTTAACTAACAATTACACATATCATATTTTGAAATGTGATGTCAAATTATTATGGGTCCCGCGACCCCACGTCACACAATGTTACACTTCGTCAACCCCCCCCCCCCCCCCCCCCACTCGACCTTAACGTGTCACGTATATTATGGATGGCCCCTTGTTAGTACCACTGAAAGCTGTAAATAATAATAAATTGAACTTGTCTATAAGTCTCTAGTTTTGGTGACGATGTTCGCCTGGCCCGCGTTCGTCCGTAACGCAACGGTGTGACCGCTGGATAATCAAATTTTATAACGCTTAGAAACTATATTTTTTATACATACAAATACTAAATCGTTTATAGTGTTTTGTAATGGCTTTTATGATTTTTATCGTCGCTTCTGCGAGAGTGATTTAATATAGCCTATTTTGCTTCTTGACATTATAGGTTTGTAATTATTCTTTAGAGTTGTTTAAATCAGTCCGTTTGTTGTTTCATAGTGATTTCTGGGTGCTGTTTCACTTCTTTGTGACTTGATGTAATATAGCCTATGTTAAGTCCAGACATTGTGGATTTATTCATGATACACATTAAATAATCATTAAATTTAGTTCAGAAATTTCATAACTAAAATATTTATTTCATATTGTAAATTCGTTAGAAGAAGACTATAAATAAAACATTTGAGTATTTAACTTCATAATAATTTTTTTCTAAATATATTCGTGTATTTCATTTATTTAAAGTTTTAAGGTAATAGTATAATTATCATATTTATTTTCAGATAATTTCAAATTAAAAATAAAGAAACACAATATAAAATCATAAGTATATATAAGATTCGTGCATAACGAAAATAATTTAACATTTCTATAAAACAATAATATGCTTCTACTATTAAATAGAGATTTTTGACAACCAATAAAACTTACCTATTATTCTTTGACAGTTCGCAGGAAAGTGGACATAAGGTGCCAATCAAACCACTAATTGCAAATTCATGCGACGTTTCATTAGTGGTTTGATTGGCACCTTATGTCCACTTTCCTGCGAACCGTCAAAGAATACTTATAACAAATGGACACAACGATAAATAATGATAACTTACCTATTATCTTTTCTGAGATATCCAGAATCCATATATAGTTTAGCCTAGCGGAAAACTATGGGCGAACACTTGAAAAACAAACTCACAGGCTAAACTCAATATGGATTCCGATATCGATGACGGAACAAATGATATTTATTTAAATAGTAATTTACTTAGTGGGGGATATAAATGTTATTGTATCACTTATTTCTACATATCTTAAAAATGATATGTAGTATATGCGGTTTATTTTAATGTCTGCTATGCCATAATATGGTAAAGCGTTTTGTTTATCCGTGTCTCATACCTGCTATACGGTGCAATATCGCTTGCACCAGGCCCTTTTCGTCTTCACTATCCTCTAGTGGGTGTGCGTGCAAAATTAACCCTTATGACTATGTGTAACTTATTTATATAAATAAAAGTGTGTGTGCAATTCACACATGGCAGAAGTGAAACTTCTCAAATGTAGATTACGAGAGGTGTTTTACCGAGAATATAAAATACTATGTAACAGAAGTGAAACTTCTCAAATGTAGATTACGAGAGGTGTTTCACCGAGAATATAAAATACTATGTAACGTATTCTATCTCATTATCTCCTACACATTTATGTATTTGTTTCTCTATCGTGACGCATTTTCGTTTCATCGAGACTCAAATAACAACTAAAGAAGTTTCACTTCAAAACATCACTAACATCTCTAATAGTGTTTTGTGCATTACAGGCTCGCTTTAACCTAACTTTTAAGTCTTTTGAAATTAAGTAAATAATTTCTCAGTGAAATTGGACATCATTTGAGTTCGACGCATATTTAAGTATCGTGAATATCGACACGTATATTGAGCGATCGGAAACAGAAATTATATTAATTTTGAACAAAAATTAAAATAAATGAAGAAGTATTAACTATTCAATACTCATAAAAAGTAACTCTGTATTCGTAAAATTTGAAATTGAAAGTCAGCGCTCAATATCTGCGCTTAAACCAACACTAACCGCGTTTTCAATAACATATCTATTTCAGGTTTTGCCAACACGCAATAGATTTATGACACTATTTGTATGGAGCTTACGTCAAGATTCTCTATCTCTCTCTAGTACCCAAATTTAGAGGTAGACAGAGTATTGAACTGACGAGTGATATTTCATATATTCTAAAAAATTCTATATATTTATATTAAAAAGTATACGTGACTTACCCCCCGCTACTCTCGGGTTGGCCTTCTTCCTCGGACGTTCACGACTAAACGCAGATCCGCTTTGCAGAGCTTCCATCAAACTGTAATGTAAAATTATTAATATTAATTATAGTAGTACATAAACCATATTAAACACATACTCCTGTGCCTGTCCAGGAGCTCTCTTCCTCGCAGACACACACAACGCTAGTTGGGAGCAGTGTTATTTACCTGTTATCTAATATAAGGTTGAGGCACTTCCCTGATCTGATACTTCCTGCCGTGTCCTGTCATATTGTATCTACCTCTCGGCCAGCAAGTGGCTCTCTATACACTATGCCATGTCCACTGACTAACACCTTCCGGCCCGCCATCATTCTCCTGCCACTCTCAGTCCCCGGCGTAACCGTCACTAGCCTGCCTACCGGCCACCTGCCTCACAGCCCACTATCCCCCACACACCCCACTCCCCGCCCCCCGCCCCCCGTCCCCCGCCTCACCTGTCCATGACGCCGTCCTGCACGCGCTCCATGTCCACGAACTGCTTGTACCGGTGCTGGCGGTCCCTCCTCAAGCAACTCACCGACCACTACCCCCCCCCCCGCCTCAACTGTCCATGACGCCGTCCTGCGCGCGCTCCATGTCCACGAACTGCTTGTACCGGTGCTGGCGGTCCCTCCTCAAGCAACTCACCGACCACTACCCCCCCCGCCTCACCTGTCCATGACGCCGTCCTGCGCGCGCTCCATGTCCACGAACTGCTTGTACCGGTGCTGGCGGTCCCTCCTCAAGCGACTCACCGCCCACTCCCCCCACTCCCCCCCCGCCTCACCTGTCCATGACGCCGTCCTGCGCGCGCTCCATGTCCACGAACTGCTTGTACCGGTGCTGGCGGTCCCTCCTCAAGCGACTCACCGCCCACTCCCCCCCCCCCCGCCTCACCTGTCCATGACGCCGTCCTGCGCGCGCTCCATGTCCACGAACTGCTTGTACCGGTGCTGGCGGTCCCTCCTCAAGCGACTCACCGCCCACTCCCCCCACTCCCCCCCGCCTCACCTGTCCATGACGCCGTCCTGCGCGCGCTCCATGTCCACGAACTGCTTGTACCGGTGCTGGCGGTCCCTCCTCAAGCGACTCACCGCCCACTCCCCCCACCCCCCCCCCGCCTCACCTGTCCATGACGCCGTCCTGCGCGCGCTCCATGTCCACGAACTGCTTGTACCGGTGCTGGCGGTCCCTCCTCAAGCGACTCACCGCCCACTCCCCCCACTCCCCCCCCGCCTCACCTGTCCATGACGCCGTCCTGCGCGCGCTCCATGTCCACGAACTGCTTGTACCGGTGCTGGCGGTCCCTCCTCAAGCGACTCACCGCCCACTCCCCCCACTCCCCCCCCGCCTCACCTGTCCATGACGCCGTCCTGCGCGCGCTCCATGTCCACGAACTGCTTGTACCGGTGCTGGCGGTCCCTCCTCAAGCGACTCACCGCCCACTCCCCCCACTCCCCCCCCGCCTCACCTGTCCATGACGCCGTCCTGCGCGCGCTCCATGTCCACGAACTGCTTGTACCGGTGCTGGCGGTCCCTCCTCAAGCGACTCACCGCCCACTCCCCCCACTCCCCCCCCGCCTCACCTGTCCATGACGCCGTCCTGCGCGCGCTCCATGTCCACGAACTGCTTGTACCGGTGCTGGCGGTCCCTCCTCAAGCGACTCACCGCCCACTCCCCCCACTCCCCCCCCGCCTCACCTGTCCATGACGCCGTCCTGCGCGCGCTCCATGTCCACGAACTGCTTGTACCGGTGCTGGCGGTCCCTCCTCAAGCGACTCACCGCCCACTCCCCCCCCCCGCCTCACCTGTCCATGACGCCGTCCTGCGCGCGCTCCATGTCCACGAACTGCTTGTACCGGTGCTGGCGGTCCCTCCTCAAGCGACTCACCGCCCACTCCCCCCCCGCCTCACCTGTCCATGACGCCGTCCTGCGCGCGCTCCATGTCCACGAACTGCTTGTACCGGTGCTGGCGGTCCCTCCTCAAGCGACTCACCGCCCACTCCCCCCACTCCCCCCCCGCCTCACCTGTCCATGACGCCGTCCTGCGCGCGCTCCATGTCCACGAACTGCTTGTACCGGTGCTGGCGGTCCCTCCTCAAGCGACTCACCGCCCACTCCCCCCCCCCCCCCCCCCGCCTCACCTGTCCATGACGCCGTCCTGCGCGCGCTCCATGTCCACGAACTGCTTGTACCGGTGCTGGCGGTCCCTCCTCAAGCGACTCACCGCCCACTCCCCCCACTCTCCCCCCGCCTCACCTGTCCATGACGCCGTCCTGCGCGCGCTCCATGTCCACGAACTGCTTGTACCGGTGCTGGCGGTCCCTCCTCAAGCGACTCACCGCCCACTCCCCCCCCCCCCCCCCCCGCCTCACCTGTCCATGACGCCGTCCTGCGCGCGCTCCATGTCCACGAACTGCTTGTACCGGTGCTGGCGGTCCCTCCTCAAGCGACTCACCGCCCACTACCCCCACTCCCCCCCCGCCTCACCTGTCCATGACGCCGTCCTGCGCGCGCTCCATGTCCACGAACTGCTTGTACCGGTGCTGGCGGTCCCTCCTCAAGCGACTCACCGCCCACTCCCCCCACTCCCCCCCCGCCTCACCTGTCCATGACGCCGTCCTGCGCGCGCTCCATGTCCACGAACTGCTTGTACCGGTGCTGGCGGTCCCTCCGCTCCCTCTCCGCGGCGGCGCGCGCCTCCCGGGCTCTCCTGGCCCTCTCCTCGCTCTCCCGCGCCACCACGTTCTCCTGGTACGCCGTCTGCGGATGCGAGAAATATTAACCAGGTCAACAATATACACTTGGTATTCAAACTATATCCTTGTGGGCTTCCCCACCGTGTCTCGGAGAGCACGTTAAGCAGTAGTTATCATCGACACATGATAGCGACCGTTACACATTGCAGTACATATATCCGTCAACTAGCAATGAGGCAAGGCAGTTAAAGTCCGACCCTTCTACAGGCTGAATCAATAAGTCAACAATATATATACTCACAGCAAAAGAGTCCTTGAAGGTCTTGATGTCTGAGAAAAACTCTTCAAGCGTATACTTGTTCGGATCGAACACGTAGTACTCAGACAGCTCTTTGTACATAACCTCCATATTGCGGAACATGGAGTGCAATAGGTCACACTGTTCTCTGGCTTCCTTGGCGAAGTCCTGATAGACTCTGTTAAGGAATTCTTTAAGCATGCTAACAATGTGCTTACTATTTTTTTTTATACAACTCCCTTGGCTAACAAGCGTACAGTCCACCATTAGAAATATTACAAGCATTGTCAAACCTACCCCCATTTCCCCCAATTCCAAATATTGTGAGTTTCAAAATAACAGTCAAGGTAATTCCCGTGTAAGTAAAAATGAAAACTAAACAATTCAAATTTGAAGAAAAAATGTTGGATTAAAAGACGTAGCTCAAGTTTTAATCACTATATATTTAAATAATAGAAAAATTAACAGTAATACGCCGGTCGCTAGATGTAACAGATTATAGAGAGAGACAAGTATTTATTAAAGCGCACAGACTGCACAAATAGGCGCGAAATTCAAATAAAGAACATTATGTTCAACAAAAAATGTACATAGTGTGTAAAAATATAAAAAGCGTGTGTGTGTGTGTGTGTCAGTTTTGGTGCGCGAGTGGAGTTTACTGCTTAAGATTACCATGATATATAAAAACATCTTCATTCTCTTTCTCTCTTATTATAATGAATAACATTACGAACCAAGAGATTATACAAAATCACGGAGGTGGTCATGTCACAACAGCTAGTATGACATGAGAAACCGAATGGCTAGTATAGCCAGCCAAAAGCCACCTAGCGTAAAAAAGTATGCAATTAGTATTTACCCTGGGGCTAGAAGGGCCCGGGACGACAGCCTGCGAGGGGCGGCGCAAGCCAAGCGCACGTACTATAATCGATTTTCAACCCAATAAAACATTCCAGATATTTTACTCGCTTATTTTATGGAATGGACAGACTGAAAAAGTTAGCCAAAAAATTTTAAAAACAGTAACATCATGGCTTATTTATTACTCAATTTTTTTCCCAAAATGTCAAATCCCTATATTAATAATAATGAATGGCAAAAGTAGTGTATGTAATGCTACTTTTGCCTTTTCCCCCTAACTTATGGGGTGGCAAAGTTTATTGGCCCGGGGCGCTGAATTTTAAAATACGCTTTCATAGTAAAGGATACGCTCATGGTCTCATGGAAGAGATCGTCTGGAGTCTGCGGGACTCTGCTGTTGTTGAGGTCAGTCTCTAGGGCTCGGATGTCGTTGTCCATCTTCTTCAGAGCCTTCTGGAGATTCTCCATTGAGACCCGAGCTGCCCTGGAATCATTTATATCAATAATATATTTATTCAAGAATCAGATTTAATTATTACAAGTAACAATATATATAGTCATGGGATACTCATCCCAACTTACCTGTCCGGTAGTTGTGGTATGGTATACGGGTATGCGACCCCGGCTTCCCTAGCTATTACTGCCCTATCCCTTGCACTCCTGGGTGGTAATATCCTACATTTCCTATTTTCCCACTCTAACTTACCAATCTTCCTTGTTCACACCACCTATCCCTTCCCTTTCCCTATTCCTACCCTCCCCGCCAATCCAACGTCTGCCGCGCGGATGGATGCATGGCTAGGGGCAAGCCTAGTCGTAAGCGTGCCATATTGCCCTGGGACCGGGCGACCCAGAATAAGGCCAGCCTTACCCTGACATGCGGGGCTCTGCCAGGGTGGACAAACTTTTCCCTAGCTACTCGTGGGAACGCAATGGATAACCGAAAAAATTTTATTCATAAAAATGGCGGCGGTGTGGTTCGCCACCCATCACGTCTCGTTTCTCGCGGGGGCGAAAAGCGGCCCATGGAGAGCCGCTTTGCTACGTTGAATGTAAGAGGAGGAATGGATGGTAAGGTAGATGAAGTATGTCAGATGATGGATGAAAGATTCATAGATATTTTGTGCGTGAATGAAACCAAGAGGAAAGGGTGTGACACCACGGTACATGGACCCTACACGGCATACTGGTCGGGAGTCCCCCAAACCAGCCGAGCCTGTCAGGGAGTTGGTGTGATCCTTTCCTCTCGAATGGTTGAATGTGTGATGGAGCATGAATGTGTAAGCCCAAGACTCCTCTGGATTAGGTTGAAAGTCGGACTCACTCGCTTGTTTATCCTTGGGGTCTATGCACCGACGGATCTGCGCGGAGGTGGGTCATTAAAAGACCAACAAGAGAGAGAGGAATTTTGGGATAGCATGAGAGAGGTCTTGAATAAATGCGGAGAAAATGAACGGATCGTAATGTTAGGGGACTTTAATGGGTGGGTTGGAGTAAAGCGTGATGGGTATGAAAGAGTTCTGGATACGTTTGGGGACGAAAGAGTGAATGACAATGGGAGAAGTCTGCTTGAAGTATGCTTGGAATGGAATCTTTGCGTGGTCAACACAATGTTTGAACACAAAAAGATCCATTTGTATACAACAGATGAGGGTGAGTCTAGAAGTATGATTGATTTTGTAATTGTGGATGAAAGACTGAGAAAGAAAGTGCTTGACACTCGGGCATACCGCGGTGTTGGTCTCGACACAGACCACTTCCTGGTCATAGCCCGAATACGTGGCCTCTTTAAACGATGGCGCCACCGAGGGGCCGAGCCTACGAGTGTTTTAGCCAGAATAAAAGTGGAAAACCTACAAGGAAAAGAAAAGAAAGATGAGTATGTAGAGAAACTGAAAGAAAGTTTTAAAGGCATAGAAGAGATAGGTGTGATTGAGAATTTGTGGGAGACTTTTAAGAAAGGGGTCGTGAATAGTGCTATTGAGGTGTGCGGGGTAGCTAAAAGAAGGAAAGGAAGAAAGAACTATAATGTGTGGATGGATAAAGATGTACAAAAGGCTGTGCAAGAAAAGAAGAAAGCGTGGTTGGATTGGTTAGCAACAAAAGCTAACCAAAAGGTTCAAAAGGCAACGGATGACGAGGTAAAGGAAGCAAGAACGAAGTATAAAAGATTGAAATCAGTAGCGAAAGAAGTGGTGTCTAGAAAGAAAGAAGAACGAAAGGATGATTTTGATAGGAGGCTCACTGAAGATTTTCAGTCAAACATTAAGTTTTTCTGGAAATCCATCAAAACAGCCAGAGGAAAAATTTCTCCCTCGGAGCTGAGCACAATCAGGAGTCAAGATGGGAGCGTTATAAATGGAGAAGAATGTGTGTTAAAGAGATGGAAAGAGTATTTTGAAAGTGTGTTTGAAAGAGAGGAAGTGCAGGTACAACATCCGGCACCTTCCATTGAGAGTAGTATAAATGTCGATGAAAGTGAGATAAGCATGGATGAAATAGTGAAAGCGCTGAAAAGTATGAGATTAGGTAAGGCTGCAAGGTATGACAGGATCACCGTCGAGATGCTGAGGGCTGGACAGGGTATAGTGGCTAGCCAGCTGTACTGCCTTTTCAATTTGTGCTGGCGAAATGGGCAAGTACCGGAAGACTGGTGCAAAGCCGTAATCGTGCCGTTGTATAAGGGAAAAGGGTCACGGCAGGACTGCATAAATTACCGCGGTATAAGCCTTCTCAGCGTCGTCGGTAAATTGTATGCGAAAGTGTTGATTGAAAGGGTTGTGAATGAAACAGATGAAAAAGTATGGGATGCACAAGCGGGATTTAGAAAGGGAATGGGATGTACGGATCAGGTCTTTTCCTTGCGGTGCATAGCCGAAAAGTTTTTAGCAAAAAACAAAAAGGTTTATTGCGCGTTCGTGGATTTGGAAAAGGCCTATGATAGAGTGGTGAGGAATGAATTGTAGTCAGCATTGTCCGTGTACGGTGTGAGCGGCGCACTCATGCGAGCACTACAATCTCTTTATAGGGATTCTAGTGCTTGTGTGAGGATAAACGGGGCATACACTAAATGGTTTAATATCGAAAAAGGTGTTAGACAGGGATGTGTAGCGTCACCGTGGCTGTTTAACTTGTTCATGGACAATTGCTTGACAGAGTTAAAAGAGAATGAAAGTGGGTTGAGAATGGGTGAGTTACTCGTCAAATGTCTTCTCTATGCTGATGACCAAGTACTACTTGCGTCCTCGGCCGAGGAGTTGCAGGAGATGGTAACTGCTATGAGTGGAGCTTTTGTTAGAAAGGGAATGAAGATGAATGTAAAGAAGACGAAAGTGATGGTGTTTGAAAGAGATGAGGTAGTGACAGACTGTAATATCGTGATTGGAGATGAACAAATTGAACAGGTGAAAGAGTTTGTGTATCTGGGTTCGAAGTTTACAAGAGATGGAAAGTGTGAGAGTGATATTGAAAGAAGAGTGAATGCAGGAAACATGGTGAACGGAGCTTTGAACTCCTTTATGAGCAGTCGGAAGGTGTCTAAAAAGGCTCGTTTGGCTGTGCATGAGGGGGTGTTGCTTCCGACACTCATGTACGGAAGCGAAAGTTGGGTATGGCAGAAGAGACATGAAAGCAGAATAAATGCAGTTGAGATGAGAGCGTTAAGAAGTATGATAGGAGTTAAACTGAGTGACAGGATGAGAAATAGTGAGATAAAGAAACGGTGTGGTCTGAAAGAAGATGTAGTGACAAAAATTGAGAAAGGTATGCTGAGATGGTTTGGTCATGTCGAGAGAATGAATGAAGAACGACTGACGAAAAAAGTGTATAAGGCGAGTGTGAGTGGAAGTGTTGGAAGGGGTAGACCTAGGCGGACATTTCAAGACCAAATCGGGGACGTCTTGAAAAAAGGCCAGGTCAAGAGTACCCTAAACCGACGAGCATGTATGAAGGGAATAATGAAAGTGGATGAAGCGAAACAAGTATGTAAGGATCGTAGCAAGTGGAAAGAAGTGGTCTCTGCCTACCCCTACGGGAAAGAGGCGTGATTATATGTATGTATGTAATATATATTACAATTGGTTTTGCATTCAATTTGTGTAGAAGTCAGCCACTTGACATAATTATGACACGAGGGTAATCTCATATTCCTCTAATCATCTAGTAAAAAAACAATCAAAATTACTATTCAAGTAGCACTTTTACTTGTGTTTATTTTATTCTGCTGAGTGTTTTTGCGACGTCACGTTGCCGGTCTGTTTACGCTGGCGCACGGTGTGTCGTTTAGCTAAGCTAGGTGGACAAAATTCATGACACGATTTCTAGGAAATAACATTGAAATAATAATAAAGACACTCCAAATCACACGATTCCAGTATTTTTTTTGATTTAAAATTCCAGAGTGATGAGTCATAGGGGTTGGAATTCGTAGTAAGCCGTAAGTTCAAGTGCATTACATAAGTCAGTCGCATTCTCGCTATACTTTCGTTAATACGTTTTTGTGATTGCTTTTAATTTTGTAGAAGTTTGTTGTGATGGATTTTATTTTCGAGGGTAAGTACTATATTCTTTCGTATAAATTAAGTTCAATATCGTCTACATTTATGCTATATAATTTTTTGAAAAATAATGAAAATTTTGCATTATTTTTTCTTTGTTTTCTAACTTTAAACGATCCGGAGAGGCATGTTCCCGCTTGTTTCCGGGCTAAATTTTAGATATATTATACGACTAACCTTTATCTTTATAGTGTAGTTTATTTTAGTCAGCACACTAGAGTACAACATATTTTTTTTAATTTTTTTTCAGAAAAGGTCCAGTCTGTTTCAAGAAAGGATTTTTTTGAAGAGTGGCTGAAGCACACGAAAGATGAAAGAAACTCGCGTCTTTTTGAATTTATTTCACAAAGATTTAACTTTGGTGATATCTCCGAAGACTGTCAGAGAGAAATAAAAATAAAAATAGCCAGTTTCTCGAACAAAATTGCTGCCAAATGGTTGGCCGCAGGAAAGTCAATGGAGCGATTTTTAAATTCAAATGAAAGTTGGATAAATGCTGAGGACATAGAGTTTAGCATACGCACTATCCAGCCAAGACCGTCTACATCATTTCAAGATGTGAGTCCAGCCGGAAGGCCTCGAAAAGACTTTGAGGATTCATCATTTAAGACGAAGAAACGTAGAGTTGAGGATCTCGTACATTCGCGAAGTGTCGGTGAATTGGTGACGGCTGCAGAAGTAGCTGTGCGCTCTACTGGGCAAAGAAACGTTGCTAATGTGATAAGAGACATCGGTGAAAGCACTGAAAATATTAATTTAATTAAATATCGCAAACCAGTGGAGTCAAGAAAGTTGAGTTGCAATGAGGCGTTAGCCTACTATATTGATGCTAAATCAACAACACATTCATATAAGCAGACAAGGAAGTGGTCTATGAAGGCAGGACATCATGTGTTTCCATCATACTATAGTTTACGTAAGTCAAAACAAGCCTGTTATCCTCCAGAGGAGCACATTGTTGTGACAGAAACTCGTGCTGAAATTAATATACAAGCATTATTAAATAAAACTGTTCAGCGCTTAATAGAAGCTCAGAGTGAAGTCATAAACAGTGTGCTCCCAACTAATTCGTCATTTACACTTGTGAGCAAATGGGGAGGTGATGGAAGTTCTGGTCATAGTACCTACAAACAGAGATTTGAGAACGACGAAGATACTGACGAATTTCTATTTGTTTTTTCATTAGTGCCCCTTAGATTGCATGATGGTCACAATATTATTTGGCAAAATCCTCGGCCATCATCCACCATCTATTGTCGCCCAATTAAATTCATATTCGCTAAGGAGACGACTGAATTAACTGTAAGAGAAACCAACGTACTGTTAGGAGACATTGACCATCTGTTTCCTACAGTCATTAACTTTGCTGATTCTCAAATCTCTGTTAAGCATGAACTTTTGTTGACAATGACGGATGGGAAGGTATGTAATGCCTTGACTGAAACACATTCGTCACAAAAATGTTACATATGTGGTGCTACACCAAAAATGATGAATGACGATAACAGGAATTTTGACAGCAAACAAGAACATTTTGGCTTTGGTTTGTCAACACTTCATGCTTGGATTCGTTGTTTCGAATGCTTGCTGCACATAAGTTATAAGCTCGATATAAAAAAATGGCAAGCTAGAAGCAACGAAGATAAGACTAGTGTGAAGTTGCGCTCAGAAGATATAAAACGTAAATTTAAAAGTGAAATGGGACTAATTGTAGACAAAACAAAGCCAGGATTCGGGTCCACGAATGATGGAAACACAGCTCGTCGGTTTTTTGGGAATCCCGAGTTGAGTGCTCAGATCACGGGATTAGATGTTAATATCATCAAACATTTTGATGTTCTTTTGAGGACATTGTCTTCTGGTTTCGAGATAAATTTAGTTGAGTTCAACAATTATTGTCTAGAAACCAGAAGGCTGTATCTCAGTCTCTATTCTTGGTACAATATGCCGGCCACAGTACACAAGATACTGATCCACAGTACTGAGGTTATTAAAGCTGCTTTGCTTCCAATTGGGCAGCTATCAGAAGAAGCCCAGGAAGCACGGAACAAAGATTTCCGTAGGTTTCGGGAACATCATACCAGGAAACGGTCACGTATTTCCACGAATAGAGACCTATTGAACATGTTGATAATAACATCTGACCCTTTGATTAATAGCCTCCGAGAGATTCCTAAAAAGAAATCAAATAAGTTATGTCCTGAGGTATTAAAACTTTTAGTATCTCCCAGCACTTCTAAGCCACGGACTAGGTCTGCCTCATTAACGTCAAATGAGGATGATTATTTATTAGAGGATTCCTCTGAAGATTCCGATTAATTTTTATATTTGTAAATAAATTTATTATAATTTGTACCTTTTTTTTTAATTTTTATATCTATGTCAGCAATAGCGCTGTCTTACGCAATTAGAAAGGAATTATTAAACAACAGATGCAACGATCGCGCCACCTAGCACATCGTTCGATAGTCACCTACCCTCATTTATTATATTACTCGAATTGTTCTGACATGTATAAAACGAACGGTGTCACCTCGGCTAAGGCAGTCTTGGCTCTGGCTTGGCACGATACATTTGTTGTATCCTGCTAGTAGCTTAACCTAGACTCATTCGCTAATTAATTTGTGCATACGAATTAATTGTTATGGCGGATAACTCGAGCAGTGAAGGTGAGCGTTGATGCGCATCTCAAAGGAGATCTCCTTAAACCTACACCTGGGTCGCAAGTCCTAGGCACTGCTCTGAGTTACTCCCTATGCCACACGATAGATTGGATCGGATCGCATTACAATTTTGTTATAATCATTTTAAGTACTACCTACATAGTATTGTAAAGAGTGTGAGTATAACCTACGCCCGCGCCCTGCAAATATAGAAAAGGAACTTCCAATTCAGTCGAAAGACTACATCAGAAGTGGGATAAGATCCACCCCCACTTTCAAACTTTAACTAACTTTCAGTTAGTTACATTGAACGAAGAAATGTCTCTCTTCGCTTCCGGTATGGAAGCTATTTCAGAAAATAGCTGAAGTTATAGGCCCACCTCCTGACGATACATCTGTTTTTAGCGAGTGTGCAAGTTAGTTGTAATATTTGGTGGTGATTAGTGGGTACATCGATCATCATTTTATTTTCTTTTATTAGTGGGTACATCGGTATTTTAGTTCTTTTCGGTCGTTCTGTTGGTTAAAGGGGCCACGTACGCCCGGGGCACGTTATGTTAGGAAGGGATGAAGGGGCCTAGCACGCCCGACCCACGGTTAGTAAGCTGGTTGAAGGGGCCACGTACGCCCGGGCCATGCTATGTTAGGAAGGGATGAAGGGGCCCAGTACGCCCGACCCACTAGTGCATTACAGTCTCAGCGTTTTGGTCAGGAATAGCCGAACAGTTATAAATGTTACCCGTTACTGTTGTATAAGGTCGGGAGTAGTAACGCCGAGTTGGCGGATGCACAACATGGACGCACGAGGTCGTGCGATTGTCAGGGTTGGCCGTGTCAGCAATAGCGCTGTCTTACGCAATTAGAAAGGAATTATTAAACAACAGATGCAACGATCGCGCCACCTAGCACATCGTTCGATAGTCACCTACCCTCATTTATTATATTACTCGAATTGTTCTGACATGTATAAAACGAACGGTGTCACCTCGGCTAAGGCAGTCTTGGCTCTGGCTTGGCACGATACATTTGTTGTATCCTGCTAGTAGCTTAACCTAGACTCATTCGCTAATTAATTTGTGCATACGAATTAATTGTTATGGCGGATAACTCGAGCAGTGAAGGTGAGCGTTGATGCGCATCTCAAAGGAGATCTCCTTAAACCTACACCTGGGTCGCAAGTCCTAGGCACTGCTCTGAGTTACTCCCTATGCCACACGATAGATTGGATCGGATCGCATTACAATTTTGTTATAATCATTTTAAGTACTACCTACATAGTATTGTAAAGAGTGTGAGTATAACCTACGCCCGCGCCCTGCAAATATAGAAAAGGAACTTCCAATTCAGTCGAAAGACTACATCTATTTTTCAATGTATATATACATTATAATGTTTATATAAATATATATTTAAGTTTCTTCTTTTTGTATATATTTTAATCATAAGAGTATTTAAGGTCAGCTAAGATTATTTTAGTGTATGTTGCCATTAGTTTTTAAGATTTAGATAAGGGAAAAATAATAAAATATATATTTTTATATTTTCGTCTTTTTTTTTGTTTTTAATATATCATCACTCCGAAACAGTCATTATATTAATATATCAAGGCAGTACTACACAAAAGTGGCGAAAAATAATTTTGTCCACCTAGCTTGTTCTACTCGACACACTGTGTGGCGGTTGCAGGTTCGATCCCCGCACATGACAGGCATTTGTATTAGCCATACAGGTGTTTACCGTGGTCTGGGTGTTTGTGCATTCCTTGTGGGACTCCCCACCGTGCCTCGGTGAGCACGTTAATCCGCACAACCGCATTGGAGCAGCGTGCTAGATCAAGTCCTCCTTCTCCTACATGGGAAAAGAGGCCTATGCCCAGCAGTGGGATATTACAGACTGAAGCGAGTTTTTTTTTTTATTCATACAGGTTACTTCAAAAGTTTATACTGGCTGTACTGATTTTGATGATTCCCTTGTTTTATTTGAAAGCTGATGCTTGTCATGTGGTTGATGTACTTGTAAATTGAAGCCGCTTTTTTTCAGAACAAACAAAATGACCTTTATTTAACATTCTATTTTTATAGGCTATGTTGTTTTTTCAGAACAAACAAAATTACCTTTATTTAACACTGATATTAAATCATATAGGCTATGTTACCTGTCGATGTGAGGCATCTCCTCAGCGAAGGTCAGCACATCTGGGAACTTGCTCTCGATGGTGTCCACCAGGTAGTGAAGCAGGGTCTGCTTATTCTCTAGGTCTTTCGTTGATGTTAACTGTTTCGAATTAAAGAATATTGTTAATAATGATAAAACGGTTTGTTTAGTTCAAAACTTGGGAACGGCTGGACGGATTCTAATAATATATTTTTAATTTTTTTTAAGTTTTTCTTGATAGCAATTTGTCTTCGAATGTCACAAATAAATAATGCTGCTTGAGAACAGTGTCGCGTTTCCTGTGTAATGTAGTGAGTTACTTGGACAGGGTCAGGGGTGGGGTCCAGGTGTTGCAGGCTATGGTACAGTTTACTACCTATCTTCTGGTCAAAACATAATACATATAACACATAATATATATAAATAAACGTCTCACACGCAACGGCTCCCACAAGGATTCACTCCTGTGTCGGGGGTCCAGAAACATGATACACAGATATACAAGCACAAACGTCCAGACCACGGCAAGCATCTGTACGGTCAATACAAATGTTTGTCACGTGTGGGGATTGAACCCGCAACCGCCACCGCAACAGCCACAAACCAGTGCTGCGACCGTTGCGCCAACGCGTCGTAATAGAGGTAGTTAGGGTTACCTTGGTGAGGAAGCTGATCTCGAACCCGAAGGCGCCGGCGTTGTTGGAGCCCGTGTTCATGTAGTTGCCCAGCAGCAGCAGCAGCTCCAGGATGTTGGCGAACTTGCGGCTGGCGCGGACCTCCTCGCACGCCGCCGTGCCCGACACTATGTCCTGACACACACACGCGCCTTTTTACTGCTTATGTCATGACAAATGTACACACACGCGCATCTCCTCGCACGCCGTCATGCATGCATACCCACACACACATACACGCACGCACGCACGCACGCACGTACAAACGCACGCACGCACGCACGCACGCACGAACGCACGCTTTACGAAAAGTGTGAACGGAAGTTGAAAGGCTAAAAAAGTTTTACTTCAGTCGTGTGGTCTAAGCCCCTACCGGTTTGAGCTCGGATACGATCTCGGCGTAGTGTTCCCTGAAGGCCAGACTCCGGAGCCGCGGCCCTAGCCTCTTGATATCGGCCACAGTGGCAGAGAACAGCTCAGCTTCCGTTAGATCTTCACTCTTGCACTTCAGCTCCATCAGTTTTTTGAGCTGGTCTGCAGGGGGAAGGTACTGGAAATAAATAAAAAATAATTATACTTTAATTGAGGTCCGGCACAACAGGAAATATTTTTGGATTCTAAGCAGACTTACTGCAGAGTCCCGTAGAATCCAGTATTCATAGTGACAAAATATTTTGCTCGAAATCTGGGGAAGTACCTTGACATTACAGAAACTCACAGCTAAATAATACTGCTTTCAAGCAGTGTTGTGTTTCTGTGATAAGTAAGGTGACCAGAGCTCCTGGTGGGCATTGGGGATAGGGTCGGCAACGCGTTCGCTTTTGGTATTCCATACGTCTATAGGCTACGGTAATCGCTTACTATCCGGTGAGCCGTACGCTTGTTTGTCTAAAAGTATTAATAAAAACCTTCACCTGTATAAGTAGATCCAGTACATCAGCAGTAAGCACGGTGGTGTCACACCTCAGGATACAAGTCCTGATGTGGTCATAGGACATGTGCTTCAGGGAGCCTCCGAGGAGTATCGAGAGGTTCTGAGCAGCCTTGCTGTCCAGGACCTTCAGGTCTTTCGCTTTCTTGAGGGTGTGGACTCTAGGAGATAGAGATTAGGTGATTAGAAAAATAGGTTTACTAAAGTCCGATGCAATTCCGTGTTTTCCAAAACCAGATTGCTTGCGATATTTCCAGTGATGCAGGCGTCTATAGGTAACCGCTTACAACCATTGGACCGGCTTGTTCATCCCTATAGCGGTATAAAAATTAGGCTTAAAACTCACTTATCCACGGCATCTTCGTTCTTCTTAGCGACGGGCTTGCTGGAAAACTTCTGGGCGAGACCTGATAGAATATCTGGAGACGCCAGTTTGTCTTCTTGTACCTGGTATCATAATGTATATATACATTAATTGGGCTATTTTCTAAGCAATTTCATTGTTATGATAACTATGCACTAATAATAAAGAAGAAATACATACAGATTGTGCATACAGTGTTTTAAAAATATGGATATCACTAAGTTAACAAATTAAAGATAAATAATCTAGAGTTAATACTAAAAATATTGTATAATAATCACATTAATATTTAATATTTGCACACCGTAAGGTAGAACATGTTTGGACTATACTAATGTTAATCCTGTACAACTTCAACACCATGTTCTTGCAAATAAACAATTATTATTTTTATTATTATTATTCTCTTAATCTTTAATAATAATAATAATAAAAATATTATTATTATTATTATTAAAGATTTGGTGATGTTACTGCAGCAATGCTAATATTCGCCAGATCAGATCAGTGCTGGCCTATTAGGCAGAAGGTTTTTTTTTCAATCGTGTGATCTAAAGCACCCTATAAAAAATAAACATAGAAAGCATGGCCACTACAAAGTCAAGTCACACTCAGTCTATAGTCATATAAATCACTTCAACTTAAATTAAGCTTGATGCTTCAACACAGAGTAATGAGTGGAAATACAAAGAAATACCTTTGGGTATAGTACACGACAGATTAGCAGCGGTTAGAAAATTTACAATATAAGGAAAAGAACTACTAATTCAGTTAGCACTTTAGTAATAAATGACTTTAATTAATGATTGAATGAAATACAAATAATTTTCAATACTAGTCAAATATATTTTTAAGGCTTTCTGATACTTTTGTTGTAGTTTCTTATAGAATGAAAAATTAGAAAAATTGTGCAGAAGCTTAGAAAATTTCACACAAATAAAGATTACATAAGCTTATTGTTTTCTAATGTTTTCTAATTACATAAGCTTCACGTTTAACACTTCGCAAGATAGCTGTCGTAGCAGCTAGTTATATATGCGAAAGCTTTTGATAATGGATGAATCGAATGATGAATAGAGTTCCCCAGGAGGTCTCCGCCTTACCACAGAAGCACAACACTGCTTGAAAGCAGTATTACTTAGCTGTGATCTTCTGTAAGGTCGAGGTACTTCCCCAGTCAGGCTGCTCCAGATTTTGAACAGCATATTTTATTTTAAGTTGATATACTGACCTTAACCCAGAATGCTTTTTCGGACATTTTCTGTGGCACGATGGTCTTCCAATTGGCTCTCTTGAGTGGCCCCTCAATCTCCCACTTTTTCTTAGGTTTGAGCCCGTAAGGCAATACGTCTGGTTGGGGCTAGTGGGTTGCAGAAAATTTTATTAATTTTTTTTCTTTAGTCTCACACTCAACTACCAAATCCTATGTAATTCGGAAATACATAACACTATTACAAACGCTTTGACGAGTATTATGGACAAGATTTGTATTTCTTTGTACAAATATTTGTTTCAGGTTTGGGTGTAAAGCCATGGTCCCGGTTGCTATCACTTACATTTAACAGCATTTCTCACTTGTAGCCTGGCAAGAATACATTCGCCAATCCGCAATGAAGCAGCATGGTGGATTAAGCTTTAAACATTCTTCCTTATGGACAAAACACTTTGGTCAGCTGTAGGGCTGATTCAGTTCCATTCAAAATTTATAAACCGAATATCAAAAAAAGGAGGTTCTTAATTCGATTGTCCCCTTTAAGTTATTATTGGGTGAACCGATTATGATGATTCTTTATTCAATCGAATCATAGCGCATTTCGTGTCGTCCCATTTAAATTTGAGAGAAGTCTGACGAGTAGGTTTTGAGTTAACTCTAATAACGTGTTCCTAATTGACTACTTTTTTGACTACTCACATTGACGATGTTCTCATTTACTACTGGTAAATTCAAGTAATTCTATTTATGCTTGATAACAATTGTTTTTCAAATTGAGTAAGTACTTGTTATTATTACATTTCCGGACTTATTTAGGCTGTCTACAATAATCCTTACCATTCTCGGCATTGGGGGTCCCATGCCCGGCGGTGGAGGTGGTCGGGGTCCCATGCCCATCATGGGGGGTGGTGGGGGACCGGCGCCGGGTAGTGGCGGCGGTGGGGGAGCACCGCCCGCTCCGGGGAGGGGAGGCGGTGGAGGGGGAGGAGGTCCGGCGCCTGAGAAGGTTAATAACTTTATATTAAACAAATTGACAAAATAATGATGACAGTGACCTAGTTGGCCTTTGCTACCTTTGTTTCCTATCCCTTTTTTTATTGTAACCTTTACGTTTGTGCTATTAGTACCTTATACTTGTTCATTTTTATAAATGGCCTTTTTTGTATGATCGATAAAAAAGTTTATTTTCTTTCTCTACTTGCATGTTAAGTAAGTTTTTATATTGATAATAATTGTATTACGTTGGTCTCTTAATAAATTAATAACAATTTACCTGGCATGGGGGGCGGGGGTGGGGGTGGCGGTCCTCCTGGAAACACACACCCAGATATTAGTGCACATGTTTATAATGATATCCATACTAAACTGTCTTCATATTCAAGGTTATTAAGAAAAACAAAATAATACACTTTAGGATTCGTTCAAGTTAAATAATTATTATTTTCCTTTTATTGTAAATTCAAGAAAAATTTCATAAAAAAAATCGTTAAGAAAATATATTAATATATTTTAAAATATCATTTAAAATGCCGTGTTCGAGTTGGACAGTTGAAATAATTCATTCAGACAGACGTTCTAATTTACAACTATTCAATTGTTCAAGGGGCGTGGCTTAGTGACAACAATGAGTCACTATTTTCTTAACGATTATAAACTTTACGAGTTGTGGAAAAGCTACAATAGCCGATAGTGATTTTACATGCATTTTGTATAGTGAAAATTGTTATAATTCGTAAATGCCTTACCTCCGGGCATTGGCGGGGGCGGTGGCGGTGGCGGCCCTCCAGGGCTGCCAATCGCCTATAAAACAATATTTTATTTTTAAAATTAAATACAATAAAAATATCACAATCGGGCCGTTGTTGGGCCATTAGGATTTACCTATGTTTTAGGGGGCCGGAAACGAGATACACAAGTACAAACGCCCAGACTACGACAAACATCTGATACAAGTGTACACCACTTGCGGGGATCGAACCCACGACGGCCAGCGCGACACACTGACACACAGTCTACGCTTCAGCCTGTAATATCGCTATGCTGAGTATAGGCCTCTTTCTTCATGTAGGAGAAGGTTCAGTGCTTAACCCACCACGCTGCTTTTTTTATATAAGTTTTAACATCCATAGGCTCTTAAGTGCCCATGCCTTTTTTATTTACATTTTAATTTTCAAATCGTTGAGGCGTATTAACTTCAACATCGCATGCTACAAATTACGAACTAAAGCTCGCGCTCCCCGAGGCACGGTGGGAAGACCCACGAGGACTGACGACCGGACCGAAAATAAATATTTGTATAAACACAAATATCCACTACGAGCGGGAATCGAACCCGCGACCGTCAGTGTTTACCGTTACATCGTTACACCGGAGCGGTCGTCTACAGTCGACATACAGTCTGTTACTGTCGGACGGGGTCGACGGGCTCACGTAGATGGGTGGGGCCTGGGCGACGTGGCGAATGCTAGCGCGACCCCATCTCGCTCCACCCAGGCGGACGACTGCTCACACGTGGTGGTTTTTAGTCAGTAGGAGTCTGACATAACCCTCTGGCGCCCCCGCGCTGGAGGGTACCCATGATGGATGTTCCCCAGAAAAAAAAGGTGGGTGGGGCCGAGGCCGAAGCTCCCGGCTCCACTAAGACAAGGCAGATAATTATAATTATATATATCTCTCACGGTCGGTTTTGGACTCACTATGAACACTGCAATGTTGAAAATAATACGCCTCAATACTTGAAAATTAAAATTTAAATAAAAAAAGGCATGGGCACTCAAGAGCCTATGGATGTTAAAATTTAAATAAAAAAAAAAAAAAAAAAAGACAAGGCAGACCTTGGCCCCGGGCGCCCCGGACGCCCCAGACGCCCCGGATCCACCGCGCAGGCGCAGCTCCAGGCCGGCGGCGCGCGCCTCGGCCTCCTGGCGCGCCGCGGTGGCCGCCTCCAGCTTGGCCTTCAGCTCCTCCACCTTGCGTTCTTCCTCGGCGCGGGACTTCTCTACCCACGGAACGGTAATAGTGATGATAGTACTCCGAGTTCAACTTTTACTTCTTTACGCTCGACTCGGGGAGTGAAGCCGGTCGATGCGTGAGCGTTACGAAAAGTGTATTAAGGCGAGGCGAACGGAAGTCGATAGGGAGATGTAAGTTAGATCGAGTTAAGGAAGTTTTACTTCAGTCGTGTGGTCTAAAGCACTTTTTTGTACACTGTTTAATTGTTTGGGCGAAAACGAAAAAAAATAGCATTTTCAGTTACGTAGACCAAAAAAATAGTCCAGTAAATACCCATCATAAGATATAATTCGAACAGTAGTTGTAAAATCTCAATTAAATTTAAATGGGATAACATAACACGCACCACCTTTGGATAAAAAAAACACAATGGAATTGAGAACTCCTTCTTTTTTAAAAGTCGGTTAAAAGGAAGTTCTCGGTTCATTTTTTTTTTCGATTTAGTACTTTTTGCGTTTTATTATTTTTAATGTCATGGTGCATTTTTGCTATCAAAGCTACAACTACGACCATACATTACTCGTGTGCATGTGCTTAGATACCGTTTAATGTTTTTACGAGCTTTTAACAAAATCGTGTGTACTGTATTTTATTTTTGTAAATTAAATTGAAATTTTCATAATATTATCTTTAAATACGGGTATAATATGATTAAATTTTGGAAAATTAAGTCACGATACTTATTTTAATTGAGATCGAACAAGTACTCTTTAAGTTATATCTTATAATGGTATTTACTCGACTATTTTTTCACCTATTTATGTTGTATTAAATAAATGCTTCACACTCAACGGCCACCAGTAGAATTTTCTCCTGTGTTGGGGGTCCGTAGACACACACAATACACAAGCACAAACGCCCAGACCACGACAAACATCTATATGGCCAATACAAATATTTGTCGTAAGCGGGGATCGAACCCGCGACCGCCAGCGCAACAGTCAGTAATTTGACCGCTGCTGTGATTATTTGTCGATGTAATTGAAGTCGGGTTTTTTTTTTCTTTTGCGAGAAAAGACAATTAGCTACTTTAAAATTGAAAACAATAGGCAAGTGTCAAAATTAGAATGTCTAACAAAAGCGTCACTAGATGGCGTGACAGTCAAAATACGAATTAGTTCAACGACGACGTCGTGGCGGTACTATCGTAAAGTTATCGTCGCTTGCTACTAGATGGAGTTGGTTGTCGATTAAATCGCGCTAGCGTTATTTTTCGTACGGATATCTATACGAGCGATGTTGTCCACAAAGCAAGTTACCGCCGATCCCCTAATGGTTTTGGTCCGCTTGGTACTTTTGTACCATACGATACATGAATTTTTGAACGCCAGAGTACATGAATAAGTACTATGGCTCACTTCATAGTAGTCGTGGGTCGTAACGTCTTTTATGTGTAATCGGTTATACGTAGTTTCGTGGATACGCGTAACTAGTTTCGAAACTGCTTATTTTTCGTAACTAGTATTTCTGTATAGAGCATCAGTACGGGACGGCGACGTTATATTACTTTTGTTTGTATTATGTTATGAAGTAGTTATATGTTATTTAAGTACGTTAATATTGATGGATAATGTAATTAAATTAACTTCCCTTCATATTTTATCCAGGCTTACGACTGGCTGCAAAACATGTTATTTAAATTACTTTTTTGATTTTTGTATAGACATAATAATCGATGTAGGCGTATTTAGAAGTTCATTTGATTTTATGTACAGTTTTTAATTATTTTTCGAAATACATACATACATATAATTAAAAATACGACAAAAAACCCACACTTTTTAGTATATACTTCAACACGAGACAATAACATTAATCGTTAATAATTAATCACTCGTCAACTGTCGTAATAATAAATAGTAAATTCGAAAATATTTAAAAAGAAACACGACCGAAATTAAAATTTCTTTAAAAAAACGGTGCGTATTAAAATAAACTTAAGCTCATAGTCAATTGCGTACAAAATCCCATGAGCATATTCGAAAAAAAAGATGCATCTATAGTACTTATAGCCATCTCTTTTTAGCCTACGCGTAAGCGTATCTGCGTATTGTAATGAAATATTAGTAACATGTTACGTTATTAGGTAAAACGCTTATGCGCCGGTCGTTGTGTCCAGTTTTTGATAAAACTGCGTACGCAAAAAAACTGCGTACGTAAAATAATCGTTACATTCGTATCGGCGAAACTACGTACATGGTTATTAGCTTCGTAACTAGTTTCTGAAACCGATTACGTTAAATAACGCCCAACGCTACTTCATAGCACTAAAATATTTATTATAAATTTGCAGTGTCAATAGTTGTGAATAACGCTATTTGAAAGATATTGTATCCAATGGAGAAAATATTTTTAATACCTTTTCTCAATATGTATTTGAGATAAATATTAATTCTAATTTCTATTCGCAGATAAGAGACCGCTGAGTTGCACAAAACCCTCGCTAATTTTCCGTAAGCTAAGTAGAAATTAATCTAAGATTAGGTAATCTCATCATTAAATTTAAAGCTATTGTTCATAATTACTTTCTTTCCATTTAAATGATTAAGTGTTGCTTCATAAAAAAATACTTAATCTGAACGCAGATTAGTAAAGTTTAAAATTGTTTAATCTGAATGAATGAAATGAACGATATTTTTTATTATAGACGTTTTTGCTAACTAAATGACACCACAGAATAATAATATAATCAGAAAAATGAGATCTACCTTATAGACGTTATTAGCTAATTTTTAATTACTACGTATAGTTACGCAAGTAAAAAAGTCAAACAACAGAACTGTCGAAGTCGAAAAAAGTTTTTTGGCTTTTTTCGTTTTTTGTTTTTTTTTTTTTTGTTTTTTTGTAGTGGTCGAAATTCGGCTATAATTAATTTAAATTATAAATTTGAACATTATTAAGGTTTTAATGAATTTATTATGGTAATATTTGACATTCAGTGTAGACAAACAATATTAATCTATAATTTATTCTCAATTTCACGTCAGACTTTAACAATAAACAAAAGAGTAAAGTATATAATATACAAGCTACTGCCCGCGGCTTCGTCCGCGTTAAATAATTACTTGCAACATTCTTGATTAGTATTCCGCTCCTATTGATATTATCATGATGATATATAGCCTATAGCCTTCCCCGATAAAGGGGCCATCTAACACTGAAAGAATTTTTCAAATCAGACCAGTAGTCCCTGAGATTAGTGCGTTCAAACTAAGAAACAAACAAACAAACAAACAAACAAACAAACAAACAACCAAACAAACTCTAGCTTTATAATATTAGTATACATATGCACGTGTGTGTCAAATACATGGTAGTGTGTATTTTTTTTTTAATCAATTTAATGTATACTTTATGTATAATTTTAAAAAAAAAGTATTAGCACACTGCAGTCCTTCTCTATATAAACTATAAGTGTGCGAAATTTCATACTCCTCCATCCGCGATATTTCCGTAAAAAGAGGTGTAAAGTTTCGGCTTCACGTATTAATATAATTATAGATACCTACTTTGAACAAAACTTGCAATAATTACGATTCAATGCAATATATAATATGCTCCGATTATTAAAAAAGTATTTAAAAAGGTCAATAACAATACACTTCTCACTCAGATACAATTCAATCATAAAACTGTTACAGTAACCAAAGCGCCACCATTACAAAATATTGTTAAGCTTTGGTCAAAAACAGATGTGCCAGCCGTCGCCATCTTCCCATTTCGCGAGTCAAGTACAAGATATTTGCTACTGAGATTTTAATTTAATAAAGTCTCAAATTAGACGCTAACGGAGGTAAAATTACGTTCCAACAACGTAAATTCGGGGTTAATCATCTGTTAGACAGGTCTTTGGTTAAACTAAAATAACTTTAGCTTAATAAGATTATAGGTTTCGTACAACAGAAAATCACGGTTCTTGTGATTAAATTAGTTTAATAAACACTTAAATTTTAAAATATTGTTTCGTGCAACTCAGCGTATAATTTGTAGTTTATTAATTGAGGAGAAATGGGTCCTAATGATAAGAACTTAAAAAGCCGACCGGTGGCGGGATAACCATCCAACTGCTGGCTTTGAAATACACAGGCCGAAGACGGGCAGCAGCGTCTTCGGTGCGACAAAGCCAGCCCTGCGGTCACCAACCCGCCTGCCCATCGTGATGACTATGGGCAAAACACGTGAGTTTACGCCATTTTTGGCGCGAATTTGTGGAGGCCTATGGTCCAGCAGTGGACTGCGATAGGCCGAAGCGATGACGATGATGAAACATCTTGGGTATCATTTGATTAGAAAATTGCTATACCTGTTAGGAATTTTGTGAAAAGAAAAGTGAGGTCTTAATGACTAATTCAATTTAATGACAAATTCAGGATAAAAAATACATTATAGCAAAAAAAAAATCATTACACACACTACCGTGTATTTGACACACGGCCTATATAGGTACAATATATACTCTTTCGTTTATTATATTATAGAAGTATAGTCTTTGATAATAGAACCTTGTTAATGTTCAAACTTATAATTTAATTTAATTAAGGCCGAATTTCGACCACTGGGCGATCACTAGTAGGGAAAAAAAGCGCAAAGCAAAAAAAAAAAAAAAAAAAAACAGTGAAAATACAGACAACGTAACCTATAACGAAATGAGTCATTGAATTCAGCATTATTATTTGTAACCTCGACCGCATCGATCAATCTCCTTCGTGTATTCTCCATTCTACGTGACATTGGCGAAATCATCTGTGCTCATTTGGCACTATTGAAAGCCATTAATCAAG
Source organism: Melitaea cinxia (assembly GCF_905220565.1). NCBI lineage: Eukaryota > Metazoa > Arthropoda > Insecta > Lepidoptera > Nymphalidae > Melitaea > Melitaea cinxia. The sequence continues at coordinate 6,677,602 of NC_059423.1, forward strand.
AAGAAGAAGAAGAATATTATTACTCCGGATTAACTATACACTAATGCCATCTAGGAGAAAAGGGTAGTACTACCTACACTTGAGTAACCGTCCATACTCCCCAATCGATTTGATATGTGCAAGAAGTTCCTGAAAGAGAGAATAGAGGGCACTACCTGTACCAAAACAAAACAAAGCCAATACAATTATTACTTTGTTTCCAACATATATTTGTGAAGCAGCATTGTCGAAGATGGACTTCATTAAGAAATATAGTATGGTAAAAATGTAACGGGTCGCTGTCTGTACATATAAGATATTTGAAAAAAAAATTTGTTGGGACCTTTATCAACGCAAATAGCACCCAAAACAATGATTGTAAGAATTTTTGTGTCTGTGCGTTTGTGCACGCTAATCTCAGAAATACATAATCCGATTTAGATGTGGTTTTAATATACTGTGGCAAGCTTAGCTTAACATTTAGTGTTTGTTTCCTGTCAATTGGTTCATAAATAAAAAAAGTTATGCCAATTTAAAGAATCACGTTGAACATGTAAAGTCACTGTTCCACGCGGACGAAGTCGCGAGCACAGCTAGTTAAGAATAAATTTCGATCTCGACTTACTGATGAACATCTCCAGGAGTTAGTGCCAATAGTTTGCACCAATTTTAATTCAAACTTCAGACATAGTCCGCAACAGAAAAAATGTCCTATTTTTCATTAACGTGTAAAAAAATACCTTTGATTTGAAAAAATATTTTAAATTTGAAAAAATACCTAAAAATGATGTGCGGACCGCGACGGTCATTTCATTTATACAAACGGGCCCCGAGCGAAACTAATTGGTGACCCCTGGCATACAACAACACACAAAACACATCTATCAATCCGGCCGTTCACCATGGGAGAAAAAGTCCGAAACCCTTCAAAGACAAATACCGCAAATAAGTTGGAACCTACATATGACGTCATGGCCAGGTCCAGCGGGTACCCGGAAAAGAGGAAGACTTATAACCGGATGGGTGGACGATATCACACAAGTTTTTTTTTTAAATATATAGACTAGCGCTTGACTGCGATCTCACCTGATGGTAAGTGAAGATGCAGCCCTAGGTAGCGTGCGCTTGCCTAGAAGATGCCTATTCACTCTTGACTTAAAGATACACAAGTTATAGTTAGTTGGAAAAACGGAAGCCGGAAGGGCATTCCAAATTTTTGCGGTGCGTATTAGGAACGAGGAAGCAAAGCGCTTAGTGCGAGATCGTGGCATTTCAACCACGTAGCGGTGCAGATTCATGCGATGCCTTGCGGTTCGGTGGTAGAAAGGTGATAGTAACAGGCAAACAGAAGCCAAAGGACCGAGACCACTGAAGTTCTCTGGAGGAGGCCTTCGCCTTCACAACTTGAGGGGTTTATGCACATTTTTTATTAGAAAATATTCTTTACTTTAAAATTATTAAAATACTTAAATTAATTTTGAATTGAAATTGAACCCCAAAGGGTAAAAACGGGACCCTATTACTAAGACTTCGTTCGTCTCTGTCACCAGTATCTTAAGAGCCGCGATAGCTAGACAGTTTAAATTTTCACAAATTATGTATTTCTGCTGCTGCTATAACAACAAATAGTAAAAACAAAGTAAAATAAATATTTAATAATTTTTCCCATACAACAAGCGTGACTTTTTTTTGTTTGATATCAATAAAGGCAACAGGTAGGCGCTTGAAATATTCACAAAGAACTTAATTGTATGTTTACTTAAATAATAAAATTAAAATAAAAAATATTTAGACAAAATAATTTTTTATAAATATTTTGCCTATTCAATGGTACGGAACCCTTCGTGCGCGAGTCCGACTTGCACTTGGTCGGTTTTTTACATAACTGTAACTAGTTTTGCAAAAATAAGAAAAAAAAAAAAAAAATAATTCTCAATATCGAATTAAAAAAAAATTCTCAATATCGAATATTTAATGCTTGAAATAAAAGGCTTATTTTATTTCATCTTAATTACTTGTTGATGTAATTGAAGCCGGGTTTTCTTTTTCGTTTGCGAGCAAACACAATTATTTTAAAATTCAAACCAATAGGCAGCAGCTATCAAAAAGAAAATGTCTAACAAAACCGTCACTAGATGGCATCACAATCAAATAAAAAATTCAACGTCGGCGTCATGGCGGTACTATCGTAAAGTTATCGTCGCTTGCTAACTAGATGGCGTTGGCTGTCGATTAAATCGCGCTAGCGTTAACTTTCGTGCACGTACATGTATATGAGGGATAACTGATTCCTACATCATTCACTTCACCTATCCACTGCTGGGCTTGGTACTTTAGTACCAATGTATTTTTGAACGCCTTAATACTGTAATAAGTATGATGGCCTAAAATATTACTTGGAAATATAGAAATTAAATTCTACTTCAACAGTTAAGAAGATGGATAATGATATCAAACGGAGAAAAAGATTTAACACGTTGAACGCCATCGGGGACACCAGTTGGGCTTCCCTACTCGTTTAGAGTAACAGTCCATAATTAAATATTTTTTATCATATCCATTCTTAAAAATCTTACTTATTTTTTCTTACACTATATGACATATTTTTCTAAGTCATATTTTTTAAGTTGACTGGCTCGCGGTCATGTGTTATCCCCGCGGCACCAACGGAAAAATTGTGTGTCGAATACTTGGTGACCCCATGACCCTAACACAGAAACTAAAAAATCAAGGCGGCGTTTAACGTGTTAAAATCCTGTTTTCTATATTATAAGATATTTCTATTCACAGATAAGTGACTAAATTGACTATTTGTAGTTCTGAGGAGAAACAGGTCTTAAAGTCTAATGACATATTCAATCTACATCCTGCCGTTAAAGCCTAATCATGACTTGTTTGTAGGGATAACTTTATTCCGAAGCGATGAAACCGACCCTCAGCTGCACAATTACTATCGTTTAATACCTCGAAACAGTATTAAGTGACATGAGATACCTTCTTAACGATGGGTGTCAAGTCGCAAAGTATCCCCAAACAACAAATAGTTTCGTGATTTAAAATAGCCTACAGATTAGCATTTATATTTTTTATTTTGAAGATATGAAAAATCATCCTCCCCTTGTCAAATACTCGTATATATCCTACTAGTTGACCCCGCAAACGTTATTTTGCAAATATATGTTATTAACCCTTTAATCCCCCACCTTATAACTTAGGGGTATGAAAAATAGATATTGGCCGAATTTCAGACCTACCCGATGCACACAAAACTTCATAAAAATCAGTCCAGCAGTTTCGGAGGAGTATATAATTCCTGAAATTAGAGCGTTTAAACAAACAGTCTTCAACTTTATAATATTGCTACAGATAATACAAAAATACACATTTCCTTACCTATCAAACCATCGATCAGAGGCTGAACGTCGATATTGAACCTCTGCGTCAGTCTGAAGTCTGGATCATAACCGTTCTTATGTAAAACTATCTGCGTTATACACTCTTCTATGAGTTTGTAATACGCCGGCCTGGAAAAAAAAATATATATTATTAGCTGTGCCCCGCGATTTAACCCCCTTTAATTTGAGGAGAAAACGTATTGAAATTGTATATAGCCTATTGTATAAGCCTTCCTCGGTAAATGGTCTATCCAACACAAAAAGAATTTTTCAATTTGACCAAAGTCCCTGAGAATCCTTGAATGCTTGACGAGAGCGTTGCGAAAAGTGTGATCGGACGAGGCGAACGGAAATTGAGTCGGATATAAGTTAGTGAAGATAGAAAGCTGTATTTCAGTCGTATGGTCTAAAGCAAACTCGTTTTTTTTTTTGTATAATTGTAGTTCTTATTCGAATTCTATTTGTATTCCTTTTTGGGTGTGCTTGAAGAGATCCCTCGGAGGGAAAGAGAACTATTGAGACTTAAAAACAGAAGTCTCAAATCGACTGTAATTTTTATGTGCATTATCTCATTCATTACTTTTCACAGAGTGTAACGATTTTTGATGATCATTTTATTTGAAAGCTTAATCGAAATCTGACGAGTACTTTTCGAGTTATATCTGATAATGAGTAGTTTAACTATTTTTACTATTTGAATTTACTTGACTATTTTTTTTTTTTTTCGTCGACCATTGTATTACTTGAAATCGGATTTTATGTTTCGTTTGCGAGCAAATTATTTGTTAACTATGCACAATTTTTTATGCTTTTTCTTTCTTTTGTTGGTTTCCAAAGACAATATTAATAGCGTATTTTTCGGTGCAGGATTACATAGTTGACAGAGATGTGTGGACTTAATGGTGCTGTATTTCATGCAAGATTGTACTAAAACACAGTTTGTATATTATTTTCAAAAGAGTAACTGCAGAGTTTCTTGCCGATTCCTCTCTGCAGAATCTACATTCCGAATCGGTGGTAGCTTTACTTCTACAAGAATAATAAACACCTTAAAATTTTAATTTGTAAAATGACGAATCGAAAGTGCTTTTGATTTTAAATATTTGTGTAATTTCTGTTCGTACAACAATTAATTAAAAATATTAATTCCCTCACCGTATGAGCTCATCGTCTCTTATGAACATCAAGTGTTGCAGTATGGACAGCAGGTAGGGCTCCGCTGGGGTCTCGACCACAAGATTTTTGACCAGCTCGAAGCATTCATTGACATCGTGGAAGTCCACTCTGTAATTATTGCAATTCGATTAAATAACAATTCAGCCTGTAACATCCCACTGCTGGACCTGGGCCTCGTCCTCCATGTAGAGAGATAACAACAGAGATGGATAACTTAGTCCACCACACTGCCTCTGCGGGTTTTATAGTATATAATAATTATATTGAATTTTTAGATAGTTTTTTTTTTTGTAGTAAAACTTGACGCGGGTTCGAATCCCGCTGGAGCGGTCAATTTTTGATATGATATTCAAAAATGTTTAGAATTCCTAATTGTGGGTAACACAAAAATAAAAATCGTACATATTAAAAATAGCATGGTGTCGTCTCCTGTCAAAGATTTTCATTGTAATATGAAACTTTGAATAGTTACGAGTCTCTGTAAAGAACTCACTATAGACGGCGCCACGGTTCGCTTAAACCGAAAGTAAAAATCATCATATCAAAAGTTTCGCTCTAGCGGGTATATCGTTCCATAGCTTAATTGGCTAGAGCGTCGACACGGTATGTCGAAGACGCGGGTTCGAATCCCGCTGGAGCGGTCAATTTTTGATATGATATTCAAAAATGTTTAGAATTCCTAATTGTGGGTAACACAAAAATAAAAATCGTACATATTAAAAATAGCATGGTGTCGTCTCCTGTCAAAGATTTTCATTGTAATATGAAACTTTGAATAGTTACGAGTCTCTGTAAAGAACTCACTATAGACGGCGCCACGGTTCGCTTAAACCGAAAGTAAAAATCATCATATCAAAAGTTTCGCTCTAGCGGGTATATCGTTCCATAGCTTAATTGGCTAGAGCGTCGACACGGTATGTCGAAGACGCGGGTTCGAATCCCGCTGGAGCGGTCAATTTTTGATATGATATTCAAAAATGTGTAGTAAAACTTCTTTACGCAAGCTTGACTTAGGGAGTAAGCTGATGAATGCGTGACGAGAGCGTTACGAAAAGTGTGATCGGGCGAGGCGAACGTAGAGAGAGGTGTGAGCACACATTTTCTTTCTCTCATAGTCAGTTAGGTTTCGTATATCTAAGACACAGTGCGGGCATATTGTACAGAAGTTTTACTTCAGTTGTGTTGGTCTAAAATACGCTCATCTGGATCATACCTGACATCGTCGAATTTAGCGAGGAACTCCTCCTGGTCGGCAGCGGCGTGGGTGTCGAAGACGTTCATCTGGATCAACCGACCGCCCTCCTCAGCCCCGGCGCGTAACTCATCTGAAAAGCATCACAGATTCTTTTTATACGACTAATTCGCAAACAAGCGTACGGCTCACCTGATGGTAAGCGATTACCGTAGCCGACAGACGCCTACAACACCCGAAGCAAACACGTTGCCGACCCTACCCAAACACTACTTGAATAATACTGCTATATTATTTAGCTGTGATCCTCTGTAAGGTCGAGGTGCTTCCCCAGTCGGGCTGCTTCATATTTTGAGCACAATATATCCTACTGTGTCCTACCTCCATAGAATACTTTTAGTAGACAAACACAAAATACTATCAAGATGGCGTCTATGGGGTCTGCAATGTCGTCGAAATATCGGGAATTTCAAAATAATAATCGCGTCAAGTTCCGTAGAATCGAAAGTTTTCATAGTGACCGTAAAATATTAAAAAGTTATACTTCGATTATTGCAATGATCCAAATAAACTTTACCTATTAGATCATAGAGTCCCGTCCTCATAAATTCGCTTCGTAGATGCATCCTGAACTCCAACTCTTCCGGCTCAGTGATGATCGCGTTCATAAGTTGCATGCAACCGTTCTGTTGAGGTTCATTTTAAAATTTTAGTTATTTTTATTAATTACAAATTTTGTATTTTAGAAGAAAATGGAGCTATGTTAAAAAAAGTCAGATAAAAGTCATAAAAGATATTATTTTTTGGTCCTTCGAGCCAGATAAATTACACAGCATATTTTATCAAATAATTTATAAGAAATATTTTTACATCATTTTAGAGATTGATAAAATATTCAATAAATTTAACCAATTCTGTACCACCATTTTAGACTTAAAATCGTATTACAGTTAATCAAATCTATTTATTTAATTTATAAAAAGTAAAAACAACTGCTCTGGTGAATTAGTTTAAGCAAGGGGGCTTGTAGGTTTAATTCCCACTCGGAATAGATATATATTTGTTTTCGATCTTGGTGTCTGACCTTGTGGGTCTCCACACCCTACCTCGAGGAGTGTGTTAAGCTGTGGGTTCCGATTATTACCATATACACCTAATAGCGATCGTTACTTTTTGTAGGGACATATTTGCCAACCCGCGGTGAAGCAGCGTTGTGGATTAAGCTCTGATCCTCCTCTTACTTGGAGAAAGAAGTTTAGGTATCCCAGCAGTGGACTGTTACCAGCTGAATCAAAAAGCACTAGGTTGCCCAGGAAATTTTTGACATATATAACAACATAAACCTACCTTCAGACTCTCCGGCGCCTTGGCTACCAAACCCTCGATGATGGGTAGCAGGCGAGGCCGGCGACTGGACTCCCCCGCCATGGTCACCGCCTCCAGAACCTTCTCGTGGCCATTGGGGATCAGGCATATCGCTGCCAGGACCTAGGAAATACGTAAAATATGACTCATTACGTCCTAGTAGTAAGTATTCCGGGGTACTAACTAGGCCCCCGATATTGTCAGGCAGGAGTAAGGACTGGAGCCTACAGAACTTTTTCATGGACTATTTGTATACCAAATTTCATAGTCGTTATGGTCAGTCAGGAAATCCAATTTTAAACTAGTAGATGCTTACCATCATGGAAAATGAAGGCTTTTTTACTAATACTAAATTTTGCACACCTATAAAAGTCTGCTCTTGGACGTCCTTAGGTTGGCTGGGAGAGAATGCTTTTAGCATTAAGCCCGCCTTTTGTAAAATTCTTTAATGTATTGTGCAATACAGTATAAATAAATAAATATATTTTTTTTTTATGTCACTAGGTCGGCAAACAAGCGTACGGCTCACCTGATGGTAAGCGATTACCGTAGCTTATAGACGCCTGCAACACCAGAAGCATCGCAAGCGCGTTGCCGACCCAATCCCTCTCCCCCAGGAGCTCTGGTCACCTTACTCACCAACAGGAACACAATACTGCTTGAAAACAGTATTATTTAGCTGTGATCTTCTGTAAGGTCGAGGTACTACCCCAGTCGGGTTGCTCCATATTTTGAGCAGGAAATTCCTGCTGTGCCCTACCTCAGTCATAGTTGTATAAAAAAAGTTAAATTGCTTACCTTCGCAGCCTCCAAAGCACAGTGTGGTTTCCTGGCGTCCAGACTTCTGGCTAGAACGGGTAACGCCTCTCTACACTCGAAAACTGCGCGGATACCGACTGTGTTGTTGAGAATGGCCGACAAACATCTGATACATTCATACTGGACGCGATCGTAGCGGGAATCGCTGGAAAATTGTGTTCATTATTAAAATATATATACACGTAGGATAAACCTATGCTAATATAATATTATAAAGTTAAAGAGTTTGTTTAAACGTACTAATCTTTGAAACTAATGATTCGATTTGTATCAGAATGAATTATTAATATGGTCGAATTAGGAAGTTTGTCATCACACATCAAGATGTTATTACACTTAATTAATTACAATTAAAATAAAGGGCTATAAATATAAAACGATAAGACATCGGCGCGTCGCACGATTTAGAAGAAATTTGTGAAAATCATTAAAATGAAGATTACGGCAGTTACGAAGTAGTTTCTTTGCTCGATTGTCACTGTTCGCCCACATGATGTCTGACGATAGAATAACGCTGTCTTCGACATATATAAACGTATGTACGCCGTATAACTTCCGAATCACTCACTGCAGCCTATCGCAGTCCACTGCTGGACATAGACCTCCTCAAGTTCGGGCCAAAAAATGGCACGAACTCATGTGTTTTGCCCATAGTCGCCACGCTGGGCAGGCGGGATGCTGACTGACTTCCGAATAACTGCACCGAATTCGTTAATTCTTTTTTTGGGTTCGTTAGAACAAGTATTATTTAAAATAAAATTAAAAACAAATCGATTAATATATTGTCACAAAAGAAACATTTAAATTTGGAGATTAGCCTTGAATATCTTTTTTACAATTTTGAAAGTAGATCTAAATAGGTTGAAAAAAACTAAAAACTAATACAAAATTATTTTAGGAATATGGTGTAAATCAGGAGCACGATAAAAAAAAGTCTAATTTTACTTTTACTTTTCATGTATTAATTTATTCAAAGTCAATGACTCAATGATCTTTCTTACCGATAAAACCCACTGCCGCTGATAGCATGTAAAGGCAATAAACACATTATATACTAGACTTTATACAATAAAAACATATTTAGGACGTCGTTCATTAATCACGTGAGGCTCGAATGGGGGTGGGGGGGGGAGGATTCAGAAAAGGGAACGCTGCGAGGGGAAGCCTATATTGAGATATCACGTGTCTGTTATTTTTCGATGAACGCGCGATTTCTAAACATTTTTGAATATCATATCAAAAATTGACCGCTCCAGCGGGATTCGAACCCGCGTCTTCGACATACCGTGTGCGCGATTTCTAAACCAAATAACAACCAACAAACGTCCTGCAACCTTAATGTCGATCTGGACATTTTTATTACAATGATTTATTTTCCAAAATTTTATCAGATTAAACTTGTATAATTAAAGATGATAATGTTCTGAAATTTTCAATTTACTTTGCACAAAAAAATACTCGAGATTTTTGAGTATGGGCGAGGGGATAGTCTAAGACCTGTCGACATATCACTGGGGGGGGGGGGGGTAGGGTGTTAAAAGTTGCTAAAAAATATCACGTGTAATGGATAACCCCTAGACATAATTTTTTTTTAATTACAATTGTGGCAAACAAATTTACAGCCCACCTGATGGTAAGCGGTCACCGTATCCTATAGACCTGCAACACCAGTAGTATCGCAAGCCGACCCTACCCCCCTCTTATTGTTGACCTTAGTTTCATTTAGTGCGTCAATGTAGAGTCAATACTAAACATCCAAAATAAGAATGCGAGCCCTTTAGGAAGGCTTGAGGTCGTTCGTCCTATGGGTGTATCCCGAGGTTGCTATGAAAATTCAAATAACACTTACTTGGTATAACAAACATTGAGCGTCGTCAACAGACTCTCGATGCCCTTCGTACCGAATTCCTCTATCCAGGACAAAGGGTTATTGGTTAGGGCTATCCTTAAATTTTCTAAACAGCTGTGTAACTTGCCAACTGATAGTTCTGGCTGGTTCAAGTATGATACGTAGTCTGATGGCTTTTCGAATTTCGATCTACCCTCCTGAAATGAAAAATATTTATCGATTTATAAAATCGAAATCAAAATTAATTTATTGAAGGCTTCAAAAGCACTTTTAAATCATCATTTAACAGTTTGAAATTATATATTTTTGTATTAATGAATTATGGTTAGTATGACTTACTTTTTTTTTATTACTTATTTTTTTTTATTATTTAGATTTAATAGATTTTATTGGTAGGCGCCTGACGTCAGTGATGTACTCGGCCTATGGTTTGGTTGAAAACCAGTGTCAGGTACCATTTTTACTACGGCAATCTGACGAATGCCGAACCGAACCAATTTGGCGCATTCCTGAGGCACGCGATAGTTTGAAGTGTGTAAGAGTAGTATGTGTATGTTGCTTTGTATAGTCATTTTAAACTATTGTTCTTGTCTCTTGTGTGTGATCAAATAAACGTTTCTTTCTTTCTTTCTATAAGGCTACGGCCAATTCAGAGTGTAGATTCTGCAGAGAAGAATCAGCAAGGAACTCCATAGGTACTCTTTACAAAAAAACACTTTTCACCAAATTGGGTTTACATAGTAACAAACAAGAGATGCACAAGAGGCAGCCTTATCGCTAAAACAACGATCTCTTTCTGTAACTTTAAATATATAAATAATCATAACGCTGTCTGTATGCTTAGATCTTTAAACCTACGCAACAGGTATTGATGCGGTTTTCTTTAGTAAATAGAGTGATTCGAGTGGAAGTTTTATATGTATGATAAATGCATAATAAAGTAGAGGAACATTGACAGTTTTTACAACCGTGCGAAGCCGGGGCAGGTCACTAGTTTTATTTAAATAAATATTTATTGCAAATGTTATTCTTAAGGATGCTATGGAAACGTAGTTTAAAAATACTAAGGGCCTGTTTTACCGGTTACCGTTATAGCTATCTGACGGATGATGATATCTAACTAATAAAATTTTATGAAAAATTATTCTTTTAAACATTTTTGAATATCATATCAAAAATTGACCGTTCCAGCGGGGATCGAACCCGCGTCTCCGAATGACCGTGTCGGCGCTCTAGCCAATTAAGCTATGGAACGATATACCCGCTAGATCGAAATTTTTGATATGATGATTTATATCCGGTTTAAACGAATTATATAATATATATTATTCTTTTTCTCCATCGAATTCCACTGCATGCATGGAATAATTCTATTCGCATTACTCAGAAGAAAATAAACGAGTGTGTCAGTGGTCTAAAACCACACAACTTAAAACTTTCTTTAGCAATAGGCCTGCACTGTGTCTTAGTGTGTATATACAAAACGTAACTGGCTATGAGAGAAAGAGAGAAAGAAAATGTGCGCTTGCATCTCTCTCTATTTTAACAAAAATACAGAAAAAACAGACTTCTTGATTGGACTGACTTTTTGGGTTAACTTTAATTTTTTCAAATCAATTTTGTTCTTACGACTGATATTTAAATCCTTCTTGGCGTACAATATCTTAATATATATAAATTACGCGTCACGTTGTTTGTCCGCGATGAACTCCTTAACTACTTAACCGATTTTAATCAAATTTGCACACCATGTGTAGTTTGATTCAACTCGAAAGATTATTTATTTTGATAAATGTAATTGTTATATTTAGGAAAAAAATAAGGCAATACGAAGTTCCCCAGATCAGCTAGTAGAGTATAAATAAATTAATTAAAAACAAACCTGTGCGTTAACGAATTTGTACGCAACTAGCATCTTCTTCTTCTGATCTCTGGAGTACTTTCTCAGTGGTTCCTTTTTCTTCTCACCGATATTCATATCAGTCTGAAATCATTGATAGAACCAAATTAATTTTGGCGAAAAATAATACCAGTCCGTTTTTTACAAAAGAAATAATTGATTAGCACTACTTTAAAGTTTTTTGCTGTGTGGTTACGGCAGTAAGAATATAGCCACCCCCTCTCTTTCCGTGGGTGTCGTAAGAGGCGGGATAACCATACAACTGCTGGCTTTGAAATAGACAGGTCGAAGACTGACAGCAGCGTCTTCGGTGCGACAAAGCCAGCCCTGCGGTCACCAACCCGCCTGCACAGCTTGTTGACTATGGGCAAAACACCTGAGTTCACGCCATTTTTGGCGCAAACTTGTGGAGGCCTATCCATGGCCAAGTGGTCCAGCAGTGGACTGCAATAGGCTGAAATGATGATGATGATAATGATGATGATGATGATGATGATGATGATGATGATGATGATGATGATGATGATGATGATGATGATGATGATGATGATGATGATGATGATGATGATGATGATGATGATGATGATGATGATGATGATGATGATGATGATGATGATGATAAGTTTAAAGTTTATAATCTAGAATTTAAATTATTGCTTTTAAGTAGTGTTGTGTTCCTGGGTAAGTAAGGTGACCAGAGCTCCGGGTTGGAGGGTCGTCAACGCGCTTGCGATGCTTCTGGTGTTACAGGTGTTTATAAGCTACGGTATTCGTTTACTATCCGGTGAGCCGTACGCTTGTTAGCCAATTTTTAAAGTTTTAATTAGAACAAAAGTTTTTCGTAACAATTTAAGAATGTTTAAGTGTGACATCGCTCTGGTTTAGTTGTGTACCGTGAACGTGCTCACACGCCGACGTTGGGGATTCGATTCCCGCTCGGGATCAATATCTGTATTTTTACAAATATTTCTTGCCAGTCTGGTTGTCTGTCCTTGTGGGTCTCCCCACCGTGCGGAGAGCACGGTGGTCGAGGTCGTTATAATAGATAGACCTTCTCCTACCTCGTCCTGTGCCTAGCAGTGGAATGTATGTGTGTGCCCTTTGCAGGGTTCCTATTTACTAAGCATTGTTAATATGTATAAGACTTTTTTTTTTTTCTATGCCCCCGCACGTTATGCGAGTCTGTGTTCTCAAATCTCATTCATACTAGTTCTCGCATTAATTCTTCTCGCACTTTCATTCAGCATACTATTTCTTTCTTTCATCCTTCCTCATTCACACTGGCTTAAGGCTCTTAGTCTTTATTCTTATAGCTACGAACACGGGGATAGTGAGGGTGGAGAACTGTATAAGACCTTAGCACATAAGAAGAACAGCAAATAAATCGAAAAAGACCAGCAATACTCACAAGCATCTCTTCGAACCTTCGCTCGAGCTGGTCATCGTCCAGGGCGTCTATCTTGTTCGTGTACTCCGCAGCGGGCTCATCGTCCTCAGCCCGGGGCTCCGCCCTCGGGACCGTGTCGTAGCCTCGCTCGATCCCCGGGCCCGCCTTCTTTGGACGCCCGAACCATGTGTCCAGCTGAAAAGACGAGATATATTTATGAGTCCTGTTGTTATATTTATTCAATTACACAAAAGGGGAGGGATGTGTTACAATACAATACAAATATACTTTATTGTACAACCAAAAACAATACAAGTAACATAAAAGAAAAAAAACAAGCGAGAAATAATAACAATAATAATAATAATAATAATAATAACAAAAAAAAGAAATGTACAAAATGCGGTCTTATCGCTAAAGAGCGATCTCTTCCAGACAACCTTTAGAAAAAGGACATGAATAAGAATAAAGCGGCAAAGAGGTGTACTTTAAAATAATATATGTAAACACATATAATTATATAACTATACATTGTTATTTTTGTTGAGTCAGGGCTATAGACGCACACCAGAAGCGTTGTCGACCCTACCCGCGACCCCCCCCCCTCTCCCACCAAGTGTTCTCTACCTTACTCACACAGGAACAAAACGCTAATTGAGAATTGCGTTATTCAGCCGTGATCTTTTGTAATATTGAGGTACTTCCCCCGACGAACTGTTCCAGATTTTAAGCAGGATATATGCCGCGGCAACCTACCTCAATAAAACCTTGTACCTTATCACGACCAAATAATAAATTATTCATATTTATTATAATTACCGCATAACTTAAGAATGCAGCGGAATTGGTCCTTGTAAGTGAAATAAAGCTATGAGCTAATATATTGCTTTCAAGAATGTATTGTTTTTCTCCACATTCCTTGGCATATTATAAAAATACCGTTTGTCTTTGAATCATTCTTTTAAATCATATAGCTACGATGATTTTTACTACTTTTTGACTAGCCTATTCGTGTTACGAAAATAATGACACGTCGGTGTCACTTAACTTAGTTACCTATGATGGTCCGAGGGATATGATAATCAATAATAATAGTAGAATAGGGATTTTTTTACATCAGTTTTCTCAACCGGTCCCCAGTCTCCCCTAGTTCTTAAGCTCCTAGCATACCTCGAGTTGAATGACCTCCTGTCGGACCAGCACTACGGTTTCCGCCGTAACAGGTCCACGGGGGATCTTTTAGTGTACGCCTCGCACATCTGGGGCGAAGCCTTGGACAAGCACGGAGAAGCGCTAGCTGTCTCACTTGATGTATCGAAGGCATTTGACCGGGTCTGGCATGAGAGCCTATTGAGCAAGCTTTCAGTTTACGGAATACCCCCGAGCTTGTGTGACTGGATATCAGATTTCCTGAGTGGACGATCATTTCGGGTGGTCTTAGATGGCGCCTCGTCTGACTTGATGGCGGTTAATGCCGGTGTCCCTCAGGGATCAGTTCTCTCTGCAACCCTCTTCTTGATTCACATAAATGACCTCCTCAGGCCCGGTATCTTTGGATACGCGGATGACAGCACTGTTACGGAGAGATACGTGTCCGGTCCCCGAGCTGGTGGGGCTGAAACTCATGAGCATAGAGAGGCCCTGGTTGAACGCATGAATTTGGCTTTGAAAGAGGTATCCGATTGGGGCGACGCCAACCTAGTCAAATTTAATGCTTCCAAAACACAAGCGTGTCTTTTCACTGCTAAACGGAGTCCATTCCCATTAGCTCCGACTTTCCGGGGTGTATCTGTACCGATCACCGATAGTATTGATCTTCTAGGCATAAATATTTCGTCTAATATGAACTTTGAACAATGCATAGAATCCAAGGCAAAAATTGCTGGTAAGAAACTTGGCATCCTCAATAAAGTCAGGCAGTACTTCACACCGGAACAGCTTCTTACTCTCTACCAAGCACAAGTTCGATCGTGTATGGAGTACTGCAGCCACTTATGGGATGGCTTTGCCAAGTACCAGCTCGCTGCTTTGGATTCTGTGGATCGACGCGCCAGAAGACTCATCGGTGACAAATCGCTGGTTCGCTCTAGACTTCAAAGTCTCGAACATCGGCGCAAGGTTGCCTGTTTGTCGGTATTTTACAGGTTATATTTCGGAGAGTGTGCTCTAGAACTATATAATTTGGTTCCACCATCACCTTTCTACCACCGAACCGCAAGGCATCGCATGAATCTGCACCGCTATGTGGTTGAAATCCCACGATCTCGCACTAAACGATTTGCTTCCTCGTTCCTAATACACACCGCCAAAATTTGGAATGCCCTTCCGGCTTCCGTTTTTCCAACGAACTATAACTTGGGTATCTTTAAATCAAGAGTGAATAGGCATTTTCTAGGCAAGCGCGCACCACCTTAGGCTGTGACTTCAGGTGAGATCGCAGTCAAGCGCTAGTCTATATATAAAAAAAAAAAAAAAAAAAGTTCGCGCCAAATATATTATTTATATTAATTTATTTTCAAATTTACTTTATTTCTCTTATTGTTTATTATTATTTATTCTTCTTATTATTTTTTTATTTATCTTACATTTCTTCCGACCTAGTTGTAAAAAAAAATTAATAGGCAAAGAATACGCAGTCGAAGCCCCGATAGAAAGCTAGTATTCCATCAAAATGTTTATATTATATTTTATTAATTATTAAGTTTTTTATCGCTACCTACATCACGATTTTGTTTGCGAATAGAGAATCGTGACTGATAAGAGTTCCTGTACACATTAATTACGAGTCTCTTTATTTGTTATTGAATTTAAATAATTTTAAAATTTTAATTTCCTACATCCTATAGCTTTCGGACATTAAAACCTTCTACCACCCTTGGTGATATGTGGTGAGGTTTTTGTCTACACCCCACCTTCTCAAAAATTATAAGTAAATTGATATTTTCAGAATATTATCTTTAAAAGAAGTTTACTATGATTTTTTTAAAAAAGTAAGCATCGGGATATGAATTTCTAGAAGACATTTAGCGTTGTCGGGTGTTTGTTGGTTGTTTTTTGGTTTAGAGATCGCACGTTCAACAAAACCCCCATGTGATATTTTGTGATTTATATCCCCCATTTCGAGCCTCACGTGATTAATGGACTAACCCTATGTTTGAATATATATATGACGTACATAGTATAGGCGAGTGTAGGAAGGCGCTACTAATCCCCAGACTCTCACCGACTCATTGCGCTGGAGATTGGGCTGGAGAATGAGGGAACGCTCGAGCCCTTATATGGTTGACATTCCACTATACGCACTAAGTGATTCGCTAGTACATTCTTAATGCGTACGGCCAAAGAATGGAACTCTCTACCAGCGTCTGTGTTTTATAACATGGGGATCTTTAAGTCGCGAGTGAATAGGTTACTTCTAGGTAAGCGTGCCCCATCCTAGACGGCATTTTCACTTATCATCAGGTGAAATAGTGGTCAACCGCAAACATATCATTGTATATAAAAAAAAACATAATATAAATCAATTAAAAATATAATTTAATAATCCAAACATGTAAACATAACTTATCACAATTGATATATGTAACCTTTAATACTAGATCGTTCAATAAGTCCCGAGACTAACCTGGAAATGATGCATATATTAAAAACTCTTTTGATTTTTAAAAAGTACTGGCTATCAATACAAGAATATGTGTCAAATTTTTAAAAATGGAACAATAAAATTATTGATTTTGAAACATTTAAGTGACGCTACGGTTGTAATTTCGATACAATGGAAAAAAACGAGTTTCGCGTGTTGATAAAACATTGTTTTTTAATGGGAAAAAATACCGTTGAAGCACAGCAATGGCTTATAAAATGTTATGCAGGATCAGCTCCCTCTAAAGCAACCATTTGTCGGTGGTATGCCGACTTCAAACGCGGTCGCATGGACACCAATGATGGGGAACGCTCAGGTCGTCCAAATGAAGCAGTGACTCAACAAAATATTAACCAAGTCCTCAAAATCGTATTGGAAGATCGGAAGGTAAAAGTGCGAGAGATAGCCGAGATAGTGAAGATTTCAGCTGGTAGTGTTTTCACTATTTTACATAAAAATTTGGCCATGAAAAAGCTTTTTTCTAAGTGGGTGCCGCGTTTGCTTACAACTAATCAAAAGGAACAACGTATCAATGATTCAGAGCGATGTTTGGCGCTGGTGAATCATAATAAAAAGGATTTTTTACGTCGGTATGTAACAATGGATGAAACCTGGATATACCATTTCACTCCGGAATCCAATCGGCAGGCAGCGGAGTGGAGAGCGGCTGGTGAAAGCCGCCCGAAGCGTCCAAAGACTTAGAAATCGGCCGGTGAGGTTATGGCGTCTATATTTTGGGATGCGCATGGAATACTTTTCATCGACTACCTTGAAAAGGGGCAAAATATAAATAGTGACTATTACATGTGCTTGTTGGAGCGATTGAAGTACGAAATTGCGGATAAACGGCCTCACATGAACAAAAAGAAAGTGGTGTTTCACCAGGACAACGCGCCGTGTCACAAGTCCGTGAGAACGATGGCCAAAATTAACGAATTGGGCTTCGAATTGCTTCCTCATCCCCCTTATTCGCCAGACTTAGCCCCCAGCGATTACTGGCTGTTTGCAGACCTCAAAAAAATGCTTCAGGGTAAGAAATTTGACTCAAATAGTGAAGTTATCGCAGCAACGGAGGCTTATTTTGAAGCCAAAGACAAATCGTTCTACACACATGGGATAGAAAAGTTAGAAAAGCGTTGGAGGGACTGTATCGCTCTTGGAGGAGACTATGTTGATGAATAAAAATTAATTTTATAAAAAAGACCTTTTTTTAGTACTTAGTCTCGGGACTTATTGAACCACGTGTTATGAACAGTGGATATCTGATATCAGAAGTTACAACTTGAACTAATTTTACGAAAAAAGAAATAAGTTATGCGTTTCAAGATATATCAGGCCTGCTGGGACACTGGTAAATCTAACCGACTTCCAAAAAAGAAGGAAGTTCACAATTCGATTCGATTTCATTTTAATGTATCAGAACTCTAAACTCAGAACTTTCAACTGGGTGGATTTTTGTTTTAATCGAAAGGTGGTGCGTGTCATTTAAATTTAATAGCAATCTAACAAGTAATTTTCGAGTTATATCTATTAATGCGTATTTACTTGACTATTTTTTCGGCTACTTACGTTGTATTACTTGTCGATGTAATTGAAGTCGGTTTTTTTTTTAGTCGCGAGCAAACACAATTATATATCATAATTTTAAATACACTAGTTGCACTTTGCGGTTTCACCCGCGACCCGATCCCGTGGCAATCTCGGGATAAAAAGTAGCATATGTTTTATTCTGGATCTCCAGATATTTTAAGGTTTTTATATTATTGTGTTTAAAAAAAAATTAATGGCAACTACTTAAAATAATCATTAGAAAAGTAACATTATCTTCTTGTCCTTGTGGGTCTCCCCGCCGTGCCTCGGAGAGCACCTTAGGCTGTCGCTCCAGGTTGTTATCATAGACACGTGATAGCGATCGTTACTCATTGCAGAGAATATTAACCTGCAGTGGAACAGCGTTGTGGACTAAGCTTTCTTCTCCTGCATGGAGAAAGAATCCTATTCCCAGCAGTGAGATGATACAATCCAACTATTACTATTAAAACAAATTACCCACCGAAAAAGGCGACCTCTCCCTCACGAAATCACCGACAACTTTTATCGTATCCATTTTATAAATAAATACAATTAAAATACAGAAATAATTACACCGTCCGTTTGTCACACGTTAAGGATCGCGTCGTACTGAACGTATTGCTGTGTCGCGCTAATTTAAATCTGTTTAGCATCATTTTTATTTTGGGTACCTACTTTATTTTTAAGTATTGTCTATGTTCTCTTGGCGGGGACGACGTGTTGAGTGAATCATTTTCTCACGTGTTAGGTTGGTGTCGTATTAGATGCTTTGCGCTTTTATTAATATATACTATTACGGTGGCTAACAAGCGTACAGTCCAACTAATGGTGAGCGATTACCGTAGCCTATAGACGCCTGCAGCACTAGAAGCGTCGCAAGAGCCTTGCCGAGAAATATCAATACTGTCGTCATATCAATACTAGCCTTTATAAGGTCTAGGGCAATGCGGAAAGTACAAATAGTCTTTATTAACCATACACTACATTTCCTCCAGCTCCACACGTATCGACTCGTCGTTCCTGAGGGCCTAGCCAGTGAGGTCGAGAGGGTGGCACAGAGCTTAGGCAACTTGCGTTTTCCTAAAGAGTGTCCTAGGCGATACAGTGTCCGTCTGACACTGTCTAAGTCGTCTGCAATAGACGGACTAAGGCCGAAGTATATTGTAAAAAAGATTTTTTCAATTCGAACCAGCAAACTTTTCAGCTATATATATACATTTAGGTTTAGTTATTAATAACTTCAATCACTACAAGCAATGCGCTATAGCACTAGTATTATACATTATTGCATTCGTAGTAGAGCACTAACCTTAAATTGCAAAATCTCCGAAAATAAGGATAGAGTACGAAATGAGTGAATCGCATAAAAATATATACATTTCAATCTTATATATAAAATTTTCGTGTCACAATGTTAGTTACAATACTCCTCCGAAACGGCTGGATCGATTTTTATAAAATTTTGTGTGCATATCGGGTAGGTCTGAGAATCGGCTCTCTATTTTTATTAACCCTAAGTTATAAGAGGGGGGGGGGAATTTAAAGGGGTTAATAAAATATATGGCAAAACGACGTTTGCGGGGACAGCTAGTAATTATATAAAGACGCCTGCTCTTATTTTTAAGTCAAACATTTCACAGTTTATATTGCAAAGAAAAATGGTAAAATTTCGCGTTATTATGGTCGGCCCCAAGTGTATATATTCACCTTATGCCGAAATTATTTCATTTCAAGTATCAACCTTTATGAGGTCACGTGTAGTACTAGTCTTATATGATTCTCGATTTCACGATTCAGCTTTTTACATGCCACTGCTGAGTTTTCTATTCTACACGTAGGAGAAGGATGGAGCTTAATTCACTACGCTGCTACACTGAGCGTTGGCGGGTATATTCCTTAACATGAGTAGCGATCGCATTCAGGTGTATAATAACAACCGGGACCCACAGCTTAACTCCGAGACACGGTACGGGAGACTAGCCCGTTGGCGCAGTTTGTAGTGACCCTGCTTTATGCTCCGAGGGTTGTGGGTTCGATTCCCATCCCAAGTCTGGGTGTAATATAAATATTTATTTATAAGTATGTTTATCGAAAAAAAAAAAAAAAACAGTCGGCTGTTACCTATAACACAAGCATTAAGTTGCTTACTTTAGGAACAGACGACCGTGTGTGTAATTGTAAAAAAAAAAGTTTGAGAACCAGATCGGAAAGAAAAATTTGTATAAATACAAATATCCATCCCGAGCAGGAATCGAACCCGCAATCGTCGCTGTGTTAGCGCCCACACGATACACGCATCGCTACACCAGAACGACGTCTAAAATAAATTAAGATGCAACTGTTGACTTTACTCCAATGTCATAAGTATTATAATTATTCAAAAGATAAACAAAGGTAAACCAAAATGCTACACGCGAATATCAACCTTATTACTTTGGTATACGAACTATTTATTCTAAATTTGTGTGGGTAGTTGTGTTTTTATAAGTGTGTGTATGTGTGATAAGTTTACCGATGACGTCAAGGTCATTGACATTGACCTAAATGGTGTCGTATGGTAAATATCATTTTTTTAATTGAGTGAATTTAGTGTTATTATTGTAAGCACATATTGAAATGAAAATTGTTTGGAGTCATTGCGAAATCAATGAAACGAAAACGCGTTACAATAAACAAATAAGCACATATGAGAGAATGAGATATAATATATTAACATAGTATTTTATATTTTCGGTGAAAAAAATCTATCGTCAGCTACTTTTCAGAAGTTTCACTTCTGCCGTGTGCGAATTACATACACACACTTTTTTTTTGTTGGTTAAAACACTTTTATTGAACGCAACACTACTTGAAAATATTATTATTTAGCTGTTATCTTCAGTAAGGTCGAGGTACGTGCCCAGACGGGCTGCCATAATTTTTAATTGTGATTTTTTATCATCATCATTACATAGTATAAAACAAAAGACGCTTCCCGCTGTCTGTATACTTACGATTTTAAAACTACGCAACGGATTTTGATGCGGTTTTCTTTAGTAAATAGAGTGATTCCAGAGGAAGGTTTATATGTATAATACATGCATAATATAGTAGAGGAACACTGATAATTTTTGCAACCGTGCGAAGCCGGGGCGGATCGTTAGTTAATACATATTTTGAAACGTTTATATTGATGAGTGTTTGAACATAAATGTATATGTTCGACTGTACTGGTTAGATTCTACTAAGTAACACAGCTCTCCTACTATGTTGTGTTTCTGTGTGAGTAAGGTAGAGAACTCCTGGACTAGTGGTTGCCAACACGCTTGCGATGCTTTTGATGTTGTAGCCGTCTATAGACTACGGAAAACGCTTACCATCAGTAAGGTCGTATGCTTGTTTGTAGTATGAAAAGTAATAAAAAAACCAAGCACATGTCCAATCACATATCTTTATGTCTGACACGTGGTGAGGAGAGCCATAAGGAATCACACCGATAACAATAATTTACACAAATACAAATATCTTTCCTGATTCTTCTCCTATATGGAAAAAAAAGCCTATGCCGTATCGTAAATATCTCTCCCGAGCGGAAATCGAACCGATGACCTCCAGCCATAAAGTAAACCATTAACCGAATTTAAATTATTTAAGTGAGTTTAAATTAGTAAAAATACTCACAGTAAACATATCCCACATTGCATCCATTTATCACTTAAAATTCAACTTATATATAAAATGATGATACACATCACTTAGAATGAAGAACGAACACAAAACACGACTAACTATTACGAGTGACAAACGAATACTGCACATGTTTTTTAAATTAATATGCGCTTGCGTCGATTATTAGTAGCGCTATTCATAGTAGTGTACAGTAAGTACCCGGATATAAATACTGCACATCGAACTATGAAAAATGAAAATTGTGCTTAAAGGCTTCTAATAAATATACCATTCACACTCAACGGTCCTCACTAGGATCTTCTTCTGTGTCAGGGGTCCAGAAACATACGACACACAAGCACATACAGCCAGACCACTATAAACATTTATATGGTCAATACAAATGTTTATCATGTGCGAGGAACGTACCCGCGACCGCTAGCGCAACATACAGTGAGTGCTGTGACCGCTGCCTCAAAGCGTCGTCAAACTTGTGAGTTATGTGCGTTTCCGGACCCCCGACGCACGATTCATCTTCTACTGGTGTGGAAGAAGGCATTGAGTGTTAAAGTTTTATTTTTTATCATAATAAAAAACGATCTATTGCACTGGCTGGTCGCCTAAACGTCGACTTATCGGGGCACATATTTAAATTTGTAAAAATACTAATTTATGACCTTGTCATCTGTCATTATGGTCTCTAAGCCGTGCTTCCGAGAGCACCTAAAGACATCAGTCTCGATTATTATTATAGACACCGAGTAGTGATCGTTACTCACAGCAGGAAAATTATCAGCCCCCATGCAGTGGGGCAGCATGGTTAATTAAGCTCTCTAATCTTTCGCTTCGGCCTATAATATCCCACTGCTGGGCAGAGGCTTCTTTCCCCGTATAAGAGAAGGATCGAAGCTTAATCCACGATGCTGCTCCAATGCGTTCGTGCGGATAGATTTCTTACTATGAGTAACGATCGCTATCAGGTGTAGATGATAACCACCGGGACCGACAGATTAACGTTCTCTCCGAAGCACGGTGGGGAGACCCACAATGACTAACAACTAGGGGGGAAACAAAATATTTGTATAAACACAAATATCCACTCCGAGCGGGAAATAAGCCTGCGACAGTCGGTGTTTAAGTACGCCAACACGGCATAAGTACGCACCATTACACCAGAGCAGTCTAAACTTTAGTATGTCACAATTAAATGTTTATTTATAGACAGCTACAAAAAATATATAATTCTCTAAGAAAGTAGTCAACGACTATGAATACGGCACCGGCGCCAGCTCACAATAAATTGATCATCGCGGTAATGACATAACCTCCCGCATTTTCATCGAGTACGACGGATATATCTTACTCTTTCTAACACATGGGATAGATCTCACGTCTCTTTCTTGGATGATGACCTAATTGAGACTTAATTTTTAGGTTGGATTATATAGTTCTATTTTTCATTTTATTTTTTCTCTATGATTTAAAGCTTGTTTAGCCCGTTGTGGAAAACGCTATTTGACGGGTGACGGTATCCAACAGATAAAAAAAAATGGTATATTATTCTTGTTTACCATCAAATTCCACTATATATATTAGCAAATGTGAATTTAAAAAATACCGTTTATTAATTCAAGATTAACGTGTCTTAACGTGTCTCTCGTGCTGTGTGGCTACGGCACTAAAGAATTTAGCCACCCCCTCTCTTCCCGTGGGTGTCGTAAGAGGCGACTAAGGGATAACAAGGTTCCACGACCACCTTGGAACTTAAGAAGCCGACCGATGGCAGGATAACCATCCAACTGCTGGCTGTGAAATACACAGGCTGAAGACGGGCAGCAGCGTCTTCAGTGCGACAAAGCCAGTACTGCGGTCACCAACCCGCCTGCCCAGCGTGGTGACTATGGGCAAAACTCATGAGTTCACGTTATTTTTGGCGTAAACTTGTGGAGGCCTATGTCTAGCAGTGGACTGTATAGGCTGTAATGATTGATTTATTGACATATCTGTGCAAAATTTCATTAAAATCGGTGCAGAGATATATACATATATTATCAGATTATGATCGTAGTCTGTCACAAGTCAGGTGACCTAAGCACCAGTTAGGGGATAACCTCGATTTGCTATTGACCTTGCGCGTGAGCAAGCAAACGTAGAGCTTACGTCATCATGAGCAAACTTTTTCTAAATAATAAAGCCAGCGTCACACCTTTGCGGTTTAATGTGCTTGACAAATGGAATTTGTTCTTTTTTTTTATCACAGAATTTAAATTTAATTTAAGATTTAATTTGCTGGCATTATTAGCATTTTATCTTCTGCAAGATGGAGGAAAAGAAATGAAATGTAAAATTTAACTTCAGTAAACGAATAAAACCCTTAACGAACGTCGGAAAAACAAAAAACTTTTTTTTTCTTTTTCTGAGGTATCTGACTTCTCAGTCAGACTTTTCAGTCAGGTTATTCTAGATTTTATATTATTTTCCATTAATCGGGAAACAAACAGCGTACATAATAATAAATTCACAAAAGAATACAACTACACATGCAAAAAAAGTTTAGGCTTATATTTTAAAAATGTACAAAAACATGTAATATGTTATTTTTTAAGGAAATATCGAAAAGGTTATTCGACGTCACAGGAGACCGAAGAGCTGGCAGCTACTTCGGACAAAGAATTAGTCTAGCTATTCAAAGGGGGAACGCTGCCAGTATCTTCGGAACCTTGCCTAAAGGGACTCCTTTTAATAATATTTTTTAATTATTATATTATGTATATATATATATGGGCGATTCTCTGTAATCTTGTAATCGGCTGTCCCGACCGTTTTTTTCAAAAAGTAATTTAATTATTTAAAAAAAAATCACTCCTAATGAAACTTTAGCCTCGAAACTTTACGAGCCCATTGTTTTTAGAACCATAACTATTTTAATTTTTTTTCTAGACGTGATAGAAGCTCTAAAAATACAGTCCCCAGGCTGTCCCCATCACTGTATTTCCGCCTAGAAACGAGATTTACGAAAAAGTTATTGAAACTACGTACATTTGGCAGTTAATATGATAAGAAAAATAACAAAATTAATATTATTTTCTTAAAACAAGGTCTCGTTACGAATTTTATTATATTAGTAAACACCTGTAAACTTTGTCCCCAGAATTTTTAAACAGTCCCCTGCCAAAAATTTAAATCCATAATTAAAAAAAACATCAATATTTACAAACGTTTTTTAGAGATAAACGAAAGGCAATTATTGTTAAGTTGGACACCTTGTCGAATGCGGCGACAAAACGTCATTTTTTTTAGTGTCAGAGTGGCATTTGTGTTGTGAACTCACGTTTGATCCGCTACCGCACACAGTCCTCTGGTAAGTAATAATATTTATATGTTAATTACTTTAATTATTGCTTTATCCTTCATTGTTTTATTATCTATGTCTAAATTGATCAGTAGATTCTTAGAAAACTATTTTACATCAGTTTTGTAAATATTGTCAAATCTAACCTTAATACACAGTCCCCTGGCAACAGTCCTCTGTCTGAAGATGCAGCAGGGGACTTTTTACACAACAGGGGACTGTGTATTTTGCGTATTGGTTATTATTTCTATGTATTGTTTGTGTTAAATTATCCACTAGTATATTTTTTTAATGTGAGAATCATCAAAGTATCATTGGTTCGCATTATTTTCCTTTATAAACTATATATTATTTTACACAGGTCTATCGAAAACACATACACTATGGTTCCTAAAAAGAAAAAGGTATCCCGGAAGAAATTACTACAGAAAAAGAGATAAGCAGAGCGACTACGATACGAAATAATTTTTTATTTCGTATCGTATAGTAGTAATAACCTGAAAAGAGAGAACAAATGAGAAAAAAGGAGAAGTTGAAGTAGCAAAAGAAGAAAGAAAAAGGGTTGCGAAAATTAGTAAAGGACATTACACCTCGTGACCACAGAGCTGCCTTAAAGAAGTGGAAAGAACATTGTACTGTATACCGAGCCAAAAGACTAAGACTGAAAAGCGTCACTAATAACTTTATACGAGAAAAAACGCCGATCCTGAAGCAGATACTCTTCTACAAGACCATCTACTCCAGTTCAAGATCAAATATCTCCAGCTCAAAGCCCAGTAGTCTCCAGTGCTAGTTTAAATCAAAGAAAAAAAGTATTTACAAAGCGACGAATGAAGTTTAACAGAGAAAGAATTGAAAATATCCATGCTTAGAGAAAAAACTTGAGAAGTACAAAAGAAGATTAGCGATTATTGAAAATGTTAGAGGAGCGTGATCAAAGAAAAGAAGTAGTCAAGAAAGCATTGTTGGCGACGTCATTAGTAAGCAGTTGAAAGAAAATTATTCCACATTGAAACGTACAAAAGAGAGACAAATTTTTAAGAAAGTTGTTACTGGCTTGTGTAGAAGTAAAGTCACTCGATACCTAAAGAAATGAAGTTGATGTCTAGACCTGGAAAAAATCTAATCTCAATGGTTTAGATGTACCTGTAGCTAAACGATGTAAAATACCTCATAGTCATAAAAGGATTTGGAATTTATGTAACAATACTGGAGATTACGCCCTTGTAAAATATCCAGCTAAAAATGTAGAATATCGTTATGCTGCCGTAATTAATGAGATTAATGACGATGAAGTACGTAGTTACGTGTTACTTTCCTCAAGATTTGTAACCGAAAAGTGCAGATCTATAGAATCAATGATAATCCTAACTTGATTTTGAAGGAAAATAGAATATTTTATCAGTTTCCTACTCAAATAAACGTTTTCGAGCGCTAACTTTTTAAAATGTTAAGTTAATTTTGATTAAACTTTTTATGTGCAATATTTGATTTCGAAAAATCCTTAGGATTTGATTGGAGGTATCAGTTGAAATATCATATATTTGAGAGAAAAGACTTTTCTAATCATTATATTAATAATAGTAAATATTTTAATGAATATTGCATAAAGCATTTAATGATTGATATTATTAAGACTGTGTTGATCTCAGTGAATGAATGTTTAAATTTAAATAATTACATTAATAATAGTAAATATTTCATTTAATAAATAGTATTATAATAATAAGACTTTATATTGATCTCAGTGAGCACAAAATGTTTCTAGTACTTAGGGCTAAATTTTTGATATAAATGTTTAAAGAAAGTTATATTTCGTATTATTTTATTATAAAAAAACTTTTTTGATTATTGATGCGAAAATATGTCATACAAACAATAAATATTTGACTAATGGTAAATGATTTTTTTTAAGTACGACAATCCTCTCTCACTTAACAGCCCCTTTTCACGTTCAAAACAGTCCCCTGATGCCTCAAACAGTCCCCTGTCATGATTTTTTGAAAAATTTGCTAATTTCTCGGAAAATACGTATAAACTCAGTGGGCCTCCTTATCTAACTAAAATAATAGTTAATTTACTTCGAAATGTAACACGGTTTTTTATCAAATAGCAAAAAAAATTGCCAGGACAGCATTTGTATGGGAGCTGTACAAGCTTACAGAGAAATGCCCTTATATATATATATATATATATATATATATACTTAAGGTTTTTTAGTTTAATGTTATTTATCTAATTATTATTATTATATTATAAGTTGCTAATAAACTTTGTTTACATTTAGCAAGGCAATACATATATTGTACAAATAATTGTTTGTTCCCAAACGGAAAACAAAAACCGACATCAATTACATCAACCAGTAACAACGTAGGTGGACGAAAAAATAGTGGCAAAATTATGTGGTGTCGTGGGACACCAGGTAGGAACGAAGTTCCTTCGGATAGTATAGAAGCAACACAATTTGAAAAAAAAATGTTGAATTTTATATATATTTTCTAGTTCTTGTTTTTTTTTTGTTTTAATTTTGTTGATTGGTTTTTAATTAAGTACAAAAAAGTATTTAGGAAATTAAGTATTTTAGAAAATAACAAATACCGTAAAATAAAATAAATGAAACAAAATAATAATAATAATAATAGTTCAAACTATTAAGTGAAATAAAAAAAACATATGTTTTTATTTATTTTTGTCGACAGTATAAAATTACATAAATAATTTAAAAAAACAGTTTACTTGTAATATTTTAGTTTTACAAACGTCATATAATACAGTCGTGTGACTGATATTACGTAACTTCCGTTATATATTTTTCTTACGGTTTTAGTATCACATTTTTTCAGTTCGGTCGCCCGGCCAAATGTCAAGCCTGCCGTAAGGAACTTCGTTCCAATAAATACGCATTATTAGATATAGCTCAAAAAGTACCCTGCAGATCTCGATCACATTTAAATGGGACCATACGATAAGCACCACGGTCCACCCAGTAAAAAGTTCTGAGGTAACACACACATAAAATAATTGTGTTTGCTAGCAAAAAAAAAACCGACTTCAAAATTACATCGACAAGTAATACAACGTAAGTAGACGAAAAAATTAACAAACCCACTAGTCACATATATGCATATATATATATATATATATATATATATATATATATATATATATATTTATATATACTGTTGAATTGAGAAACTCCTCTTTTTTTTAAACCGTTTAAAAAGATAAACTATACTTTAGTAAGGTTATCTGATACGACTTATCTTGTAAGACCTAATATTCAGCTTTGAATTATGGCTCTACATTAGACATAGTGCGATGAAAATTTATTGAAATAAAACATATTTCGCACGCTTGACTTGGGAAGTAAACTGGTGATTTCGTGACGTGAGCGTGACGAAAAGTGTGATTGGGAGACGCGAACGAAGCAAGAGAGGCGCAAGCACACATTTTCTTCCTCTCTTTCTCTCATAGCCAGTTACGTTTCGTATATCTAACACACGGTATGGGTCTATTGCCAAAGAATTTGACTTTAGTCGTGTGGTCTAAAGCACACTCCTTTTTTATTTCAGTATTGACCTTAAAACATATTCTTAAAGATAAAGATGCGTCATTTACAATTGATTTCTTGATTTAGTGTCGCGGGTGTGGTAACATAATACAAGCACAAATGCCCATACAAGGTCAAACGTCTGCAGGTCCTATACAAATTCGGATAGCCAACACCTCTCCCAAAACTCTTGTATATCCATCTTACTCACATAGGAACACAACACTATTTGTGAGCAGTGTCATTCAGCTGTGTATCTTCTGTTAGGTTGATGTACTTCACCAGAGTGCCTAGTGCGAGTTTTATTCACAGAAACATGACAGAAATACGTGAAGATTATTTTGAATGGGAATTTAAACAGTGCAGCCTAGACGATAAAGAATAGTATACGATACAATCGATACAGAGTCATCTAGCGGCAAACGCGACAACTAGGTTGAAATGCCGAATTTCCCATACAAAATGAAGTTAAAATTTAGGCCCGTTATTGCGAGACGGATTAAACAAACAGTTGAGCTCTATCTAGTCTTTCTTAATAGATATAAAAACCTGAGATTAGTTCAAATAAATGAATATGCCCAAAATTTGAGCATTATAAATTAACATTGGAAATGTTTACTGTATTTATCGAAAGTCTTGCACTAGCTTTTTTCTCGCCCATATTTAAAGGACATAGTCTCAATCTTCTGATGATACAAGTATGTTAAAATTTTGTTTGTTCATCTTTCATATCTTATCATGAAAACTAATCTTTACATTCCTGTAAGACATTTATGAAAAATAGTTTAATCTTCGATAGCAAAAAAATTACTCACATTTGAACATGACTGAAAAGAAATCTCATCCTAAACGGTAAATACGTTAAGTAATTTTAATATTTTTATACCATTACTAGCTGACCCAGCAAACGTTGTTTTGCCATATATATTATGAAAATTTAGGGTTGTATGTATTTTTTGATGCTAAATCATAATAACATAAAAATAAATTATCAAAATATATTTAAAAAAAATTGGGGTGGACTACCCTTAACATTTAGGGGGATGAAAAATAGATATTGCTCGATTCTCAGACCTACCCGATATGCACACAAAATTTCATGAGAAGCCGTTCAAGCCGTTTCGGAGGAGTTTAACTACAAACACCGCGACACGAGAATTTTATATATTAGATTATTGAGGTGTGGCACAGCAGGAAATATCCTGCTTTCGTGGAAGTGCACCCGCGTCCCCGCGATTCCGCCCAGGCGTGTCGAAGAAACACCCCAGAAAAAAAGGATATATCCTTATCTAAATATGGAGCAGCCCGATTGGGGAAGTACCTCGATCTTACAGAAGATCACAGCTAAATAATATTGTTTTCAAACAGTGTTGTTTTTATTCCTTAATAAGGTGACCAAAGCTCCTGGGGGAATCGGGGATAGGGTTGGCAACGCGCTTGCGATGCTTCTGGTGTTGCAGACGTCTATAAGCTACGGTTATCGCTTATCATCGGGTGAGCAGTACGCATGTTGGCCGACCTAGTTACATAATAATAAAAAAAAACTTATGTACAGGATAAATTTTCTCCACAACCGATGAAATCGAGCCTTACAATATTAATAAGACAATACATGAAGATATTTGACCTTCGAATAAATCTTGGAATGTCGTTTGCCCTACAAAGCTGACCTTTATTGACTCACAACTTGACCCACGTCTTAAAGCCTTAGGCGTATATCTATACTGTTATTACAAAGCTGAAGAGTTTGTTTGTTTGAATGCGCTAATCTGTAACTATTGCTCCGAAATGAAAATTTATTTTCGTGTTGTTTAGTCCAAATACCGAAGACGGCTATTGGTTATATATGATTCTAGTACGTTTTTTTCTCAGATTAACGCAGGTGAAACTGCAGAGCATAGCTAGTATATAACGAATTTGTACCTTACTAGTTTCCATTTTTTTTTTTTATTACAAGTCTAGTTTGTTTACGCGTGCTAATCTCAGGAAGTACTGGTCCGATTTGAAAAATTCTTTCAGTGTTACCCGGAGGAAGGCTATATATCATCACGCTAATACCAATAGGAGCGGAGCACCAATGAAGAATGTTTCAAAATCGGGTGTTTTTAACCGACCTCAAAAAGGAGGAGGTTACTCAATTATATATATCAATTCGACCGTATATATATTTCTTTAATGTATGTTCGGGGATAACTCCCTCGATTATGAACCGATTTTGATAATTCTTTTTCTGTTGGAAAGCAGATATTCCTATTTTGATACCATAATAAGGAAATCAAGATCTGATGATAGGATCCCAGAGAAATCGAGGGAAACTCTCGAAAATCCGCATAACTTTTTACTGGGTGTACCGATTTTGAAGATTTTTAATTTAATCGCAAGCCGATGTTTATCATGTGGTCACATTTAAATTTCATCGAGATCTGATTACAACTTTTGGAGTAATCTTTGATAATGCGTATTTACTTGACTATTTTTTCGTCTACCTACGTTGTATTACTTGTCGATATAATTGAAGTCGTTTTTTTTTCATTTGCCTGCAAACAAAATTATTCAAGTAACTATTCAACGCGGACGAAGTCGCGGGAAGTAGCTGGTAGATAAAATAAAAGGACTTGCTGAATCTTTCCCAGCCGTTCTGTAGTTAAGCATTTAGCAACATTATTGGTGCTTCATTTTTATTTATATAGAAGACTAGCCATGCCCCACGATTCCACTCGCGTTAATTTCAGGAAAAAAACTATTAACACATTATATAGCCTAGTCTTCCTCGGTAAATAGACTACCGAAGACAAAGATAATTGTTCAATACGAACCAGTAGTTCCTGATTAGCGTGTTGAAACAAATTGCTCAGCTTTATAATATTAGTATACTCGCAGATAGACATACTACCCACGTGCTAATAAAGCATATTTTTATATACAGGTGACATCATATTGACATCACCAAGGTCGAGTGATTACTGCATTTGTATTTTTATCTAAATCTTTGCATAGTTTACTTGATAATGATTTATTTTGGTTGTAAAAGCGATCTGTCACAACTTAACCATTCATAATTAGAGCGTTTATTTATTTATTTCTAGCTAGCGACCCGCCCCGGTTTCGCACGGGTGTAATGCTGATACTAAATATACTACAGGATGTCTTTATATACAACGTTCACAGCTTTTTTGACATTAGAAAATACAAATAATATATTTTTAGAGGTTACTCTTGAATTGATTAATTATGATTTAGTTTCATTATCCTCATCATCCAAACATTTGTATTGGCCATACAGGTGTTTGCCGTGGTCTGGGTGTTTGTGTAGTCCTTGTGGGTCTCCCCGCCGTGCCTCGGAGAGCACGTTAAGCCGTCGGTCCCGGTTGTTATCATGTACACCTGATAGCGATCGTTACTCATAGTAGGGAATACATCCGCCAACTCTGATCCTTCTCCTACATGGGGAAAGAGGCCTATGCCCAGTAGTGGGATATTACAGGCTGAAGCGTAATCCTCATCATCACTTCAGCCTATCGCAGTCCACTACTGGACATAGTGCTCCACAAGTTCGCGCTAAAAATGGCGTGAAATCATGTGTGTTGCCCATAGTCACCACGCTGGGTAGGCGGGTTGGTGACCGCAGAGCTGGCTTTATCGCACCGAAGACGCTGCTGCCCATCTTCGACCTGTGTATTTCAAAGCCAGCAGTTGGATGGTTATCCCGCCATTGGTCGGCTTTTTAAGTTCCAAGTGGAACTCTGTTATCCCTTAGTCGCCGCTTACGACACCCACATGATTTAATCTAATCCTATTCAACCTAATGTACTTACTATAAATACGGTTTAAAAATCTAAAGTACGAAAATACATTTAGAAAAAATTGTCGCACCGGCCCCCCGCCCAATACCGCCGCACCCGATGTCTCTGAATTTTGTATCTGTATCATCTTCGAAAATATCCATTTAAATTACATGCTGTTAAGGGCCATATTGATCTATTTTAAATGCACAATGTATTAATGGTATTTAATTGAATAAGGGTGAATGATGTATTGCTTAAAATCGCGTCGTAAAATATGCCAAGTAAAGGATAAAAAATGGTTAGTGTGGGTTATCCATGAGAGATAGACATATACTGACGCGGACTTTTTTGTAAACCTCTTTGAAGTGTACTGTAGTACATTATTTTGATCTATCTCATAGGGTTCAGCCAGCGTTTGCAATGTAAGCAAAAAAAAAAATGTGTTTATTTACTACATCACATTAGAAACCTCTAAATTGTCAATGTTTCTCTACTATATTATGCATGTTTCATACATATAAAACTTTCTCTTGAATCACCCTATCTATTTAAAAAACCCGCATAAAAATCCGTTGCGTAGATTTGAAGATCTAAGCATACATAGGGACAGACAGACAGCGGGAAGCGACTTTGTTTTACATTATGTAATGATGATATAAATGCAGTTCCTCAGGCAGTCTTCAGCCCGGTTCCTATATTCAAAAGAACGATTCGTTCTGTTAACGTATCGTTTAATTTCGAACACGTATCCGTTCAACGGTTCGTAACTGAAAACGAAACGTTTTTTGAATGTAGGAACCGAGTTTTATTCGGTCAACGACCACAGGAAACGAAAGCACTTGATCCAATCGCTTTGATGACAGCTTGTTGACAAGGCGTTACTGGAGTCAGAATTCAATTTGCAACTCAAATTCTGTTAAGGTTTCGTCCATGAATAACGTGATTTTATTAGCAACATTTTAACCTTTACCCCTGCCTGGTTGATTTTATATTATTCTACGCCAAATAAAAAACAAAAATAAATAAATAAATAAATAATTGACGTGAAATCTTTAGCCGCGTTTGGGCACTTTTTGGCAGTAGAAAATCTTATGTTGATTGTTAATGTTCGCTTCACCGACATACTCATGACTGGCGCACTTGCAGCGGCCGTGTACAGTGCGCATTAGACGCTTTTTGGATGGGTGAATGAATAATCGTGCTTTCGCGTCACCGACATGATTGATATTGATAATTTTAATTCGGACATTATGAAATCACATATATTAATATTAAAAGTTCAAAGTTTTCACTTCTATCGGCGGTCACTATAGCTGCCATTTTTTTTTTTTTTGTACAAAATTAATTAAATATTCACAATATTATCTTTACAGATCATCAGATCAGCTCGGCCTATTGCAGTCCACTGCTGTACATAGGCCTCCCGAAGTTTGCGCCAGGCATCCCGGTTTTCCGCAATCCTTATCCAGCTTACACCGGCAATCTTACGTAGATCGTCGGTCCAACGGGCCGGAAATACAGGTAAAATCGAAAATTTTCAGACCGATAACAAGGTTGCAGGTTGGTCAGTGTAGAAATCGCGAGTTTAACGAAAAATAAACACAAATATAGATGTTTGCCGTGGTCTGGGGTTTGTGCTCGTGTGTTGTGTGTTTCCGTACCCCCGACATATTAATAAGTGAAGCAAAAAGTTTGTACCCCTTTTTACGATAATTGCGAAGTTGAAGGAGTATGAGATTTCGCAAACTTATAGTTTATATACAGGATTGCAGAATGCTAATATTTTATCAAAATTGTGCATAAAAAATATATCAAATCAATAAAAAAAAAATAACACACACTACCATGTATTTGACATACACACGCATATTATACTATTTTGTTGATTGTCAGTCTATAGTCAAATTAAAAAATTAAAAAAAAGGTCGAAATTATGGTCGAATTTCGACCACTGGGCGACCACTAATTTATTTAATTATGCCACTATCAAATACGATATTTGATTGATACACAATTACACATAGAAAAGGTTTGCCAAACTTGTTCGTCTATTCGGCGCTCATAAACCTTGACCGCAGGACTCGCTATATGAATTGACAATTCATCACACACCATAACCATTTACCGTGAGACAGTAGGTGATGTCGTAATTTTGCGCTTGCAACACCAGGAGCAAGCGCGTCGCCGACCCTTTTTTTTTATATTACTAGGTCGGCAAACAAGCGTACAGCTCACCTGATGGTAAGAGATTTTCGTAGCTTATAGACGCCTACAAAACCAAAAGCATCGCAAGCGCGTTGCCGACCCAATTCCCATTCCCCCCACGAGCTCTGGTCACCTTACCCACCACAGGAACACAACACTGCTTGAAAGCAGTATTATTTAGCTGTGATCTTCTGTAAGGTCGAGGTACTACCCCAGTCGGGTTGCTCCATATTTTGAGCAGGAAATTCCTGCTGTGCCCTACCTCAGTTAAAGTTGTTTGATCTCAGTTGTTTGCCGAAATGGTTATATAAAAAAACTCTTTAGTTTGCAAGTGTCACGCTAATCACGTGTCACAGTTGACACGCTATCTTTTTTATTATAATTTCGTAACATTTGATAATTCAATTAGCCCATTGCTAGTAGGACGAACGCGGGATCACGTACTATCCGTAAATTATTTAGAGAATGACTTTGAATAGTTACGGGTTTCTGTAAAGAACTCACTAAAGACGGCGCCACGGTCGATTAGACCGAATATAAAATCATCATATCAAAAATTTCGATCTAGCGAGTACATCGTTCCATAGCTTAATTGGCTAGAGCACCGACACGGTCAGCTGGAGATGCAGGTTCGATCCCCGCTGGAACGGTCGATTTTTGATATGATATTAAAAAATGTTAAGTATTGTTTAGCTGTGATCTTCTGTAAGGCCGAGGTACTTCCCCAGTCGGGCTACTACAGCAGGATATTTTATGCAGTGTCCTACCTCAGTTAAAAAAGTCCCCATTGGTAAATTACCTAACATGTTATAAAAAATTTCCTATAATATGTAATATACTCACACCACTGCGACGTTTCCACGTCTCCCTTCTCTTCAACCTCGGCATACTATTATAGTTTGACATTTTCACTAACTACACTTATTAACAACACACTTATTAACACATTTATTACTGTTTCTTACACTTCACTTTTACATTTATTGCCGTTTCTTACACTTCACTTTTACATTTATTGCCGTTTCTTACACTTCACTTTTACACTTAGTAACATTTTTTACACTTCATTTTTATAATTAACAATTTTATCTGTCACTGTCTTTTGTAGAGTAAATTATTTTACATATTTTAGTTCAGTTTTTATTACTATTTTTTGAACTGCAACGAAATATTAATCAATATTTTATTTAATAAAAAAATATTATTACTGTACTCACTATTATTTATTGGTGTTCATTTATTAACATACTTAACGAGTAAAAGTAATTTTACCTATTCTGACTTTATTTTAACATATTTATAATATAAAATGGTTTATTAAATATAGAAAAATAGATTAATTTTGCATATACATGTACATTTAACGTTTTTATTTACTACTAGCTGACCCGGCGAAATTCATACTGTAAATTTTGCATATAAAATTTATCGATAATTGCTTTATTTTATTTTCAAAATTTTCTTTTATACAAACTTTGTCTTTAAAAAGAACAAAAAAAAAAAACAATTATCCAATTTCAATTGTTTGGAAGCTATGAAATGCTTGCATTATTAAATGCAATGTATGCATACTTGAATGCATGAATGCTTGCTTAATTTAAATGCAAAATTTTTCATACATTTTCTGGTTATTTCACATCTATTGGGCGGTAGGTACTCGCGCGTGGTAAACGGGTTCCGCGTAAATCCCCCTTTCGCGAGAATCCCGGGACAAAAAGTAGTCTTCATATTGCACATTATCCACAACCTACTCTATCTTTCAGTAAAAATCCCATAAAAATCGGTTTAGTCGATGATTCGAAAACATTTTAAAATCGTTTTTCAGTTTTTTAGTATCTAAATAACTATATACACCTGAAAAAACAGTTATTTTGATATCACAGACAGATACTTTAATTTTACTCATATGTATAGATCAAAATAGTCCTGCTACTTCGTATTTTTCGCTAATACTTAAAAAATTCCTTATCAATATTTATACATACAATTGACCGAATTCTGTCAATAATATCAACTACAAAGATTCCATTCAAAAGAGTAATTCTTTATCAATACAGATAAATAATAAAATTGATAAAAACTAATAGTACAAGCTTTATAACTAAAAAAAAAACATGTTTTGTAAACTAATTCCAATGCTCTATTTATTTTATACTTTTCAAACCGACTTCGTAAAAGGAGGCTCTCGATTCGACTGTACTTTTTCATATGTTGTTACCTCATAACTTTCTCCCGGATGTACCGATTTTGATGATTCTTTTTTTAATCGAAAGCCGGTGCTTGTCGTGTGGTGCCAATTAAATTAAATCGAGGTCTGACGAGTACTTTTTTATTTATCTCTAACAATGTGTATGTGACTGTATATCCGACTACCTACGTTGTATTACTGTTCCACGTAGTTTTTGAAGTAAAGTTGCAGATGAGCGTTTAATATCCGTGCCTATTGAAGACTAGAGTATTTTTAACCGACTTTTAAAAGGAGGAGGTTTCTCAATTCGACTGTATACTATATTTCAATTTTTTCGTGTGTATTCGCGGATAACTTTGTCGTTTATGAACCGATTTTGATAACTCTTTTTTTTTTGTTTGAAAGGAGATATTCTATGGGTGGTACCATGATAATAAAACCAGGATCTGATGATGGCATCTCAGAGAAATCGAGATTTTTGCCGTCTACTTACGTTTTGTATTACGTGTCGATGTAATTGAAATCTATTTTTTTTTTTCGTTTGCTAGCTCAATCTTAAGTCTTGTTGCTCAAATGTTAGGCATTGTGAAGATAATTGTTGTATAAACACAGGCGTATTTCTGTGTTACGTAATCTTGATGGACTGACAAACGGTTTGTAAATATTATTACTATCTTTGTTTATGCCATGTATTGTATGTGCCATGCGGCATTACGTTAATATGAAGAAAAAAAAATAACATAAAAAATAGCTTATAAGCCTCGGTAAATGAGCCACCAAACACAAAAATAATTTTTCAAATTGATTCAGTAACTTCTAAGATTAGCGCGTTTAAATAAACTTTTCAGCTTTATAATATTACTAGCTGTGCCTAGCGATGTCCCTCGGTTTCACCTGTGTTAATTTGAGGCTTACTTGGTAAATGGGTTATTCAACACGAAAATAATTTTTCGATTCCAACCAGTTGTACCGGATATTAGTGCATTTAAACCAATAAACAAACTTCAACTTTATAATATTAGTACAGATAGATCGTAGTTCAGATTTACCCACTAAAAACCTAGAACAGTAATATAAACTTAAAAAAAAACCACTTATTTCTTTTGAAAGAGATTAAAAAAAATATATAATTATAATATTTGACCTCGTTTGCTCGTGCTTCCTTTTTATTAATTATTTTTAAGATATTTTTAAAACAGTTTCATTTTAATTTTTAAATTCCAATTTCAAAATATTGTACAAAATTTTTCATCTATTAATATTACCAATGCAACTGATTACAATTTTTTATCACTGACGCACACAACCACACACTTGTATACCTACATATACATACGCAAACACATTAACACAAAACCTACACGCTCATCACTATTTTACGCGTTCCAAATTCAATTAATTTTTATAAATATTTTATTAATACACTCAACACTATTCAATACGTTCGAAATTCAAATTTAATTAACATGACAAATCTAGCGTCCACAGCGGTGTACACCTGTAAACTGACTGAACGATAAACAGATAAGGCGAGTTGATATCATTTGTACACAAAACATTGTGTATGTTAGGACTTGTTTACACTTACGGTACGTATTTATTACAATATAAAAAAAACTAGCTCTGTCCCGCGGTTTCACCCGCGTTGTTATAAAGCCTATTATATATATTATAGGCTCCCTTCTGGTCTCTGGCTAGGCAGTCTATAGCCTTCCTCGGGAATTGGACTATTTTTATTCAGGAAATGGAATTTTTCAATTTGAACCAGTAATTCCTGAGATTAGCGCGTTTAAACAAACACAATTTTTTTGTGTTTCATCTTCAGATTTATAATAATATTAAAATTATTTTACTATTATTTATTTATTATTTGTGTACTTTAAGCGACTTCAAAAAAAAAAAAGAAAAAAATGAGGAGAGGGTTCCCAATTCAAGTGCATTTTTTTTTATATTCTTTATACAACTAGGTCGGTAAGCGTACAGCTCATCTTATGGTAAGCGATTATCGTAGCTTATAGGCGTCTGCAACACCAGAAGCCTAACCTAACCCTCGACGCTCCCTAGGAACTTTCAGAACTCACACAGGAACATCACACTACTTGAAAACAGAATTATTTAGCTGTAATCTTTTGTAAGATCGAGGTACTTTCACAGTCGGGCAGCACTAGATTTTCAGCAGCTCTTCTTTCTGCTGTGCCCTTCAATTTTTATTAATACGATTGTGAGTTACAATGATTGATGATGATTACTTTTTATTTTAGTATTTATTTTAAAATACTATAAGAATTTAGGCACTCAATTGATTACCTGCACTCTCTCCTCTGGTCTCGCTCTCCTATTGGCTAGCGACAACCAATCAGAATTGAGTGTGGTGGTAGTGTTGAGTTGGTATTTTTCGTTCAAAGATTCGGAGACGGTTAACTAGTTAGTATTCTGGTACCAGAGCTCGTAACGAGCAGTATTCTAATATATTCTATTATATACTGCATTGGATTAAATTTAATCTTCTTATATATAAAATTCTCGTGTCACAATGTTAGTTACAATACTCCTCCAAAACGACTGGACCGATTTTTATGAAATTTTGTGTGCATATCGGGTAGCTCTGAGAATCGGCCAACGTTTATTTTTATACCCCTAAGTTATAGTAGGGGGGGGGGGGGGGGGTTAAGGGAGTTTATAACATATATGGCAAATAACGTTTGCGGGTTCAGCTAGTAAGTTTATATTAAGGTGTTTCATTTCATAAAACTAGTATGCTAAATAACCGTACGATCCGCCTGTGAGGTAACGGTAACCAACCATAGACTGCACCCAACACTACGACCATCAAAGGGAGTTACTGCTCTTGACAACATAGCGCATCTCCAGAAGCTGTCCACAACACCACAGGAATACAACGCTACTTGAGGAGCAGTTTTATTTAGCTGTGATCTTTTGTAAGTTGGAGGTACTTCATCAGTTGGGTCACTCCAGATATCGAGCAAGATATAACTTGCTGGGCATGTACCCATGATTTATAGAGTGCCAAAGTTAACTCGAAGAAGTCCGACATAGCTGTCTGTATGCTTAGATCTTTAAACTACTCAACGGATTTTGATACCGTTTTCTTTAGTAAATAGAGTGATTCTAAAGGAACATTTATATGTATAATACATGCATAATATAGTACAGGAACACTGATAGTTTTTACAACCGTGCGCAGCTGGGGTATGTCTATAGTGAAATATAAATTGCCATTAAAATACTTAAATAATCTACATACTTTTTGTTATTGTAAAAGATCCTATATTCTACGTGCCCAAGGGCTCCATAGATGGCAACACAAGAACAGACAACAGACGACAAGCACAGTTTTACCACGCCATAAAACATGTCTACCGAATCTTAAGTCCCCACTTCCATTGTATTCTTTATAAGTAAAATGAATGGCTATATTAATGTTATGTCTCTGTACATAATATATTTATACATAAATAGCTGGCCTGGCGAACTTCGTATCGCTTTTTTTTCTTAAATATAATAATTACATATATCAAAATAAAATATAGCCTATCTTTCAAGTTGGATCAAACCGCGCACGGTGTGCAAATTTGATTCAAATCGGTTAAGTAGTTGAGGAGTCCATTGCGAACAAACAACGTGACGCGTATATATTAAGATGTCTGTCATAAGTTAGTGTTATCAGGGGCGGCTTTACGGCACTCAGGGGCGCAGACACATCCACATACATACATAAAAGTAAAAAAAAAACATATAATATATTGTTGATATTTGCGTCGCAGATTTTAGACTGAGCTTTTCATTCAACAAAAGCCAAGGCGCCAAGGAATAAAGTGCATTTCCGAGCGCTACATAGGTCAACCCCTGTGTTTTGTGGCAGTTTTAATTATTATATTGATTTTATTTTGTATTATATTGTATTCAAGCTTATAAGATGCTGCCAGGGCCGGATTTAGAGGTCTGGAGACCACGGGGTAACAAAGAAGTGGAGCCCCCTTGGTCCCAAATTATTTTCCAAATAAAATAAACAATTTTTTTAAATGTAAAATGCGAAAGAAATATGAAAGGAAAAATTGTTTACTAGTGTTTACTAGTCTGAATTTAAATTTTTTTCCGAAGTCGGGTAAATTGTAGGGTCTCTAATTGTCTCTTTTATGGAGGACCCGGGCTGCCCCGGTTGCCCTAAGTAATTGAATATACTTCAAGTTGGAACTTCAGATGGCCAAGCATTTAGAAAAAAATGTTTTAATGCAGCTCTAGTTAAATAAAGAAAATCAATTATAAGCCCTTTGCTAACGAGTGGTATATATGTATACAGAACATGTACTATTATCTCTTTAGTTGGTGTATTATTCAATATAAAAAAAAAATTATATAAAGTGTACTTACAAAGCCGCTTTTTGCTTTCTCATGGCGGGACATTTTTTTTCTGTTGACATTCAGGTGCACCATTCTAAAAACAGAAAAAATATAATATTGTCAAAAAAAAAAATACATTACAGTAGCCATTTTAAATGTTTTTAGTGACAATAAAAATCGATCTTATATTTCTAATAAAAAATGTGGCCAGTTCTTATTACGTATTATGGTTTTACAAGTTTTTAAAAGAATAACAGTTGAGAGTTTTATCCAATCTTCTCTGCAGAATCTACATTCCGAATTGGTTACTACATTAACTATAATCTTATATTATTATCTTTTTTTGGCTTGATTCGGCCTGTAACATCCCACAGCTGGGCGTAGGCCTTTCTCCGTGCAGAAGGGTCTGAGCTCACCTCGTTGTTTCAAATTGTACATATTAATTGTAACGAAAATATAGTATCGTCAAAACTTTACAATAGTGTCTGAATGGATATACAGGAGTCTGTGAAGGATATCTAGTGTAACATAACATTATTTGAACATAATCTGGTATGTTCTAATGCAGTGGCAAGATTCACGCCTATTTCGCACATATACTTAATTCGTTGTTTGAATTGTCATACATTGTTTTTGTGTGGTTGTCATTTTAAAGATTTTAAAAGATGTTAGTCATAATATAAGTGTACATTTTGGATAATCGTGATTCGTTCGTTGGCACTGTTTATAGTGGTCCTGTTTTCTGCTCCGGGGGTTGTGGGTCCGATTCACTCTTAAACAAATTCTTCAGCTTTACAATATCTATTATATTAGTATAGATTTATCTATTCATTCTTATATTGAATATTAGCCATTCTTATGATGAGGAAAAAGGATAATTTGTGACTTATTTATATATCTTAAAATTAATTAATAATAAGCTAATCATGCTAACTATGACTGTTTTGTCATTATGTTTATTTGTATGTTTATTTGCAAACTAGACGTCCAGTACAGTTTTACATATGTTTACAAGTCTTAAGTTTAATTTTTAGTCATTTATAAAATAAGATTCATTTAAAAATAATACTTTTTCATATTAAAAACTTAAGTCTATTTATTTAGGATGTTTCAATGATAGTAAACATACTTTGACCTTTGAATAAAATTCTGTGTATTTTAAATATTTGTTTGTAAGATATTTATAAATTTTATAGCAAAATCCAACAAAATAATATAAATATATAAACGAATTCCGATGCTAATAAAATATGACATTAATATATAGCGTCGAAATCTTTATTTATTTAATTTGCATCGCATCAATAAATAAAGTTTTGTAATAAAAAGTTGCAATATCGTTTAATTGACGCAACCGAAGGCTATGGTCCCGCCAAATGTTCGTACAAATCGAGGTCGAAACGTAAACGACCAACAAAACTTCATATCCTACTGACAGAAAACTAGGTTGTATATCTCAAAATATACTATATAACAGCAAAAAAGAAAGAGCTAAAGAAGTATATACGGGTCTATTATCATCTAA
The DNA here is from genome assembly GCF_905220565.1 of Melitaea cinxia. Classification (NCBI taxonomy): domain Eukaryota; kingdom Metazoa; phylum Arthropoda; class Insecta; order Lepidoptera; family Nymphalidae; genus Melitaea; species Melitaea cinxia. The sequence goes on from NC_059423.1 coordinate 6,720,497, forward strand.
CGGCCTCGCCCGTTAAGTAACGCTGTGTTTTCTATACTAAAAACCTAAAAACACGACTACATACTCGACTCAGGACTAACCCAGTCATAACCTAAACAAACTTTCTTGAACAAAGTATTTATCATATCACTAGATAAAGGCTAGATAGTATGTGTACTTTACCACTAAATAAAGCGTGATTTAATTTTAAATAACTTCACAAACATCACTTTTTGATAAAAACATGATAGATAACACAAACAACGGTTAGATTACACACATAAGCACGAACTAGTGATGTCATACTTTTTTTTTCATTACGAATTTACGATACGATTTCTGATTCGTCAACCGTCATCGACTTCATAGTGACATTGCATAGTGATGTCTCTCATGTCAAATTACGTCAGTATGTCAAATTAGTGTATTTGTGAAGATTGTTACTATTTCAGAAAAAAGAAAATAATTTTTATAGCGTTAAATATTTTTCTTTTGTATTGGATACTTTATTAATAGGTTTTCTTTTGTTTTGTCGCTAAAAGCAAATTTTCCTTTTATTTAATTATATATGTTACTAGCTGTGCCCGCGGCTTCGCCCGCGTTGAAAATAATATGTCACAAAGTTTTCCCAGCAAACTTCCAGTGAAACTCTCATCAAAATCGGCTTAGCCGTTCCGTAAATCTTCCTCTTGCCGATGGTGGAGCCCTCTCTCCAATGGTGCAACCGCATCAAAATCCGTTCAGTAAATTTAGAACGAATCGATCACATACACTTTTAGGGACTTTGTTTTATAATACACTAACAGTTGCCCGCGACTACGTCCGCGTGGTTATGAAGATATGCATTACTATTACGATGCTTAACGCAACTTATTTTTTTATTTCAGTCACTTAAAATGCTTATCAAACGGAATAACTTTTTAAAAGGCACAATTTAGTATAATTTAATAGTTATTTTTATAAAACCTCTCGATACACCACATTTTTGTTTTATTTTTAGGCTGTATAGGTTTCATACAAACTATCAACCCCAATTAAACCCCCTTAGCGGTGGAATATCGTAAAATCCGTTCTTAGCGGAAGTCTGCTAACTATAATCTACCTCCCTGAAAAATTTTATATTCGTCCAACCTGAATGGATAGACCATCCAAAGGTTTTGGAGTTCTCGTTATGAGTGAGTTAGTGACCTTTCTCTTTTATATATATAGATTACGATGCATTATTTGGATACCTCCTCACCATCTACAGAGCATATATTTTTTTAAATATCAAGTCTCTTACTTCAAAAACATAAGACTTTCATACAAACTTCCGACCCCCGTTTTATCCCTTTAGGTGTCGATTTTCGTAAAATCAGTTCTTAGCGGATGGCCCTATAAGGAACCTACCTGCCAAATTTCAACTTTGTAGCTGTTATAGTTTTGGAGATTTCGTGATGAGTGAGTGACCTTTCGCTTTTATATATATTATAGATTATAGATTATTCAGACATAATAAACTCTTTACAGAATAAGATTCTCTTTTTAAAAAACTTCTCAAGATTTTTCTTTTGTTCTATTTCAATTCTTTCATTAGATAGAAATTATTTGCTGATTCACAATTTTTCGGATTAGATTGTTTTTATAAATTTTAAAATGGATAACACTAATCAAGAAACCAAAAAATGTTATTGTGCCCGATGTTTTCTCCCAATAAATTCAGAAGATAAGGTTGATATTGAAGATCAGAATTTCCACAGAATCTGTAGTATGTGCTGTAAGTTTAACAAAAGATTTTATTTTATTTTTTGATTATCATGTACAATATAGGTACATTTTTTTATCGGAGGTTAAATTTTTGTTAAACCCCGCTGTAACCTTTAAGGTTAGAGTAACGCTTGGCTCCGGCGCTGCGGGAAGTGCAGCCCTTCCGCCCTTGCGTGCGAAAGCACGCTCACTCATGCTCCGTTCCGCAGTGACTTCAGCGACCAGCCTCAGCCGCTCCTCTACGCATTCGTTCGCGCGCTTTCGCACCTCGGGCGAGGGCTGCCCTCCCTCCGCGCCTCCGGCTTAAAAAAAAACACTCTAGGGGTAGGGCAGACCAAGACCACGTGGACAGTGGGGTGCTCCGATTCGGTTTTGGGTATTTTTCGAATTTCTAAACCTATATTCTAGCACGCAATGTTACTAATTTTATTGATATATTATGTCTGGCGCGTTATTTTGTTTAAAAGTGTCAATATGTCAGTCGTTAAAGGTCAGTTCGTATCGTATTTTGATCTTGCAGTAAAGATCGTTTTTACGTAAATATGTTCGAAAATAACGCGTGATAGTCGCAGTACGGAGCATGAGTACACTTACCGCAGCACCGGAATTAAGGTAAAGTCAGAAATAACAAAAATTTAACCTCCGATAAAAAAATCTACCTATACTCGTATTGTACATCATAGCCTTTTTTTATATATTGTTTCTAGGAATTACGATACTTATAATATTTTATAAAAAATACATCTACATATGTATTACATGTATTTATTTACATTGTGTATATGGTCAAAAAACTTTAGTCAAACTATATGCTATTAAAATAATAGTGCATATGTATGACGCCGCGTTGGCGCAACGGCAACAGCCATGGATTGTACCTGTTGCACTGGCGGTTGCGGGTATTGGCTCTACAGGTGTTTGCTGTGGTCTGCGTGTTTACGCAGTCCTTGTGGGTCTTCCCCACCGTGCCTCGAAAAGCACGTTAAGCCGTCGGTCCTGATTGTTATCATGTACACCTGATAGCGATCGTTACTCATAGTAGGGAATATATCTGTCAACCCGCATTGGAGCAGCGTGGTGGATTAAGCTCTGAGCTCTCTCCTTCTCTTACATTGGGAAATGTAAACTTAAAGGTCCTTTTCATCGGTTGATAATAAATTTAAAAATGTTCAAATGTTTTAATAATAATAATGTTCTTTTTTGTATGCCATACAGAAAATTTTAACAATACAAAACGCTTATACCGTATTTAGTGAGCCCTGAGATAAAAGATAAATAGAACATAAAAGGGCACTTCAAAGGTGCCGACTCTCCATAAGAGCTGTGCCAACCTTACTCACCACAGGAACACTTTTTTTACATACAGTCACGGTCTTTTATTCCTAAGGTAATTATACAAACAAATAAAACACCCAGACTCAGGCCAGAATCGAACCCACAATCCCCGGTCTATAAAGTAGGGCCACTACAAACTGCGCCAATGGGCTAGTCATAATAGTAAGATTAGAATACCTTTGCAGGTGTTTGTCGTACCATACCAAACTCATTAAAAATGTTTTACGGGCACGTATTTTGTAATGACTGTTTTAAAATCCACGTGATGTCAAGGTTTAAGAATGACAACCCTCAGATGACCTCCAATAGCTGGTGGACGCAAGACGCCCCAGGACCTCAACCTCAAGAAAGTGAAAATAAAATAAACGAAGGTAAAATAAAATTATTTTTGTGCTCGATAGCCCATCTACCGAGGAAGCCTAAAGATCTTTCCCCTTAAAGTAACGCGTGTGAAATCGCGGGGCACAGCTAGTAATATTATAAAGCTGAAAAGTTTATTTGTTTGAACGCGCAAATCTTAGAAAATATTGGTTCAAATTGAAAAATTATTTTTCTGTTGGTTAGGTTAATTTAAAGAGCAGCTTAAGTTCGTTTGTAGACACATTTTACCTCCAAATCAGTTGGGGTACTTTTTTTTGTATATTACGTTAACTGATAATGCACAAAAACTAATCATTACGATTTTTGTTTTTTAAGATAATGTTCCTGAAAAACCAATGGACGAGCCACCAAAGCGTTTTATATGCGCTCGGTGCTTGCAATCGGTGGAAGAGAACCACAGAGTTACGATTGGTGATCAGAGCTTTCACGGGCAATGTGCTAAGTGCTGTGAGTTATTAGACCTTTTTATGTATGAATATAAAGAGACTGACTGATTAAAAAAAGAACAAAGTTCTAAATTGGACTGTATTTTTTCACGTGTTTTCTCATAACGTCATCACTTTTTTACCAATTTTGATTATTCTTTTTGTATTCGAAAGTTTATTATTTACTTGAAAAATGAAAACTTGAAACTAATCATGCATTCAGTAATAATTAAGCAACTTACATCCAAAGATAGAGAGGGAGTCGTGAAAAATGTCTTATTTATGTAATTATTAATTTATCCAGATTTCTGCCACAAAGTCCCAACATCAAATTTGAAAATATACTACGGCCAAGTATTTTGTGAGGAATGTTTCCACCGCAACGTTCTCAATCGCAACCAAGACAATCCATCTGAATTCTTTAAGAACTGCTTCGAGCAGTGGCAAAATAACGCCCAGTTCGCTGAGAGCATGAGGGAATTTATGTCTGGTAATAAGGACACGACGCCCTTCATATTCATGATGCAAGGACATCAGCCCCCGTTCTGTCGATGTGGTACTGGTCCTAAAGAGTGGTGTCAACAAAATGAACCTCGTAAATGTAAGTATTAATTTGTTTACTTAAAATTTTTGTCGTAAAACGGATACGTGATCCTTCTAAATGCAACTGTTCTTTTTTTTGTTTTTTTTTTACCGATTTTGATGATTTTTATTCTTAAGTTGGTGTTTTTTTTTTTTGTGCCCACTTAAATATGAACGAAATCATACAAGTAGTATTTGAGTTGTCCCAAGTAATTTAAATAGTTTGTATTGTACTATACGTGACCGTGTAAATTGCAGTCGGTTTTTTTTGGTTGAGAACAAACCCAACTATTCATCATGAAACTGTTTCACACCCAAAAAGAGTAAGCTTAATTTATTGCGTTGATCCACGATCCAATTTTAAAATATGAAATAATAAAACAACTTAAGCAGTTATACAAATAAATAAAATTGGAGTGTCTGTTTGTAATATTAAAATAACTGCTTTTTACTAAATGCATATGATGTATACACGATGCATATACCAAAATAACATTTTTTACAATTTTTATATGTCTCTCTGTCTGTTTGTTCCGGCTAACCTCTGAAACGGCTGGACCGATTTTGTCGGGACTTTCACTTGCAGATAGTTGATATAGTAAGGAGTAACTTGGGCTACTTTTATTTTAGAAATTTACTTAGTTTATTACTCTGCTAACTAAATAATAACTTTTTGTTAAATTCCATGCGGACGAAGTCACGGGCATAGCTAGTTGTATAGTAAATCTTCAATTTATCATTCACTTGTAAAAGGAATATTATTGTATTCTAGGTGCGTAAGCGCTGATAAACGAAAAATATTTACAGCTGCTACACTAAACACACCATTTTTGGTGCAAGATTTCATCGAAAACTCCATTTTCAATGGAAAAAATATAGAAAATTCATTACCCGTTGATGGATCAGCAAATCAAAAGAATTTTAATACGGAGGCAGCTGAAAAAATTGAAAAATTAACAAAATATCTACATAACAGAGGCATGCGACAAGATGTCGACAAAGCATGGGAATTTGTAGAGAAAAAGTCAAAAAATGTCACTTCCTCTCATTGGACAAATTTACAAAATAATAAGCTAAATTCATTCGAATGTCCGAAATGTTTGTGGCAATGTGGCACTATTTACGTTGATCATAAAATTTGGAAGCAACTATTGTTTGCGAATATAGACAAGTTTGAATAAATTGTGTTGTCAACAGTTTATTTTTATTTAGCAGTTAAACTGTACATGCAAAACAATTTAACTTTAGGTTCTTAATTTATTTTGTTAGTTATTGTCCTTTATTTAAATAATTCTACTATAGAGTAATCTATACTAATATTATAAAGAGGTAACGTTTCTAACTTGTTTGTTTGTGGTGGGTTATCTTCGTAAATACTGATCCGATCATGAAAAATCTTTCACTAAAAACTTAACAGAAAGCTAGACTATCCAGGAGTTTTAAAGGTTACATTTATTCTTATTGAACAAAATATTCAGTAAAAATAATAGTAAGTATATGTAAATCAAGTCGGAGAAATACGGGCGAGATGAAAACTTTACTATCTATTTACATCAAAAATAATAACGCCCAACGAAAGGGGCGCGGGTCGGCTAGTGTAATAGAAGACGTTAAGGTGGGCGAAGTTTTTCGTTTTGTTGATAGTGAACAACCAATGAATCTAGTGTATATAAAAACGAATAGTCGATATGTGTGTACACGCTTCCGAACTACTAAGCCATATTGAAAAATACTTTTTAATAGTATAAGGTTTGCAATAAGAGAAAAAAAAACGAGTTTGTCTTAGACTACACGACTGAAGTAAGCTTGTTTAGCAATAGACTTGCACTATGTCTTAGATATACGAAACGTAACTGGCTATGAGAGAAAAAGAAAGAAAATGTGTGCTCGCACCTCTCTCGTTACGCATTCACCTGCTTACCATAGCTGCTTACTCTTCAGTCACCAAGTCAAGCATGCGCAAACAAGTTTTATTTCAAAAACTATATTTGAGAACAAAAAAAAAACGGTACTGCCCTATTGAAAAATTCCAAACGGATCCCATAAGATAAGATAAAGAACCAATAAATATTTATTGGTTTCCAAGTGATTTTTCTTCTGGCTTTTGTCGCTTTCGATGGGATCCTATTTGAATTTTTTTTATAAGGCGCGTTAGCTTTTGCGTTATCAGACGATTAAAAAAGAAAAGTAATCCTTCTTAACCTGTATAACTAGTACAAAGTCAATTTTATTGTTGCGTAGGCATACAAAATCAACCAATTCAAGAGTAAAATAGCTTTACGTTATTTTCTACCTACTTCAATTTAAAAAACTGGATAAATATAGAATGAAAGTGTGAATTGTCAAATTAAATTTGTATTTTTTAACGGTTACTAAAAGTTTTAATACTATCTGTGTTGTGTTCTGTATATCTGACAAGTCACAAATACCAAACAATCCGCAGGTGTGGCTAGCGAAATTTTAAAACGATGAATTTTAATTAAAAATTGCAATAATAAATTAATCAATAGATGCAAGCGACGTAAAATTATCTATAAATTCGCGGGTAACGCTGTGATGCTACTTATATATCGCTTAAAATAATATTCGAAGTTAAGGAGTTTGTTTTGGGCGTTAACCGTCTAAAAGCTTACAAGCAAACATGTACGGAAGAAAAACACCAACAACATACCGCTCCACACCATCAGTGTACTCTCATTACACTGGAAAGTAAGTTTAATTCGTGTATTTTGTTTTAGTTTATAGATAATTTCAATTTTTATATCTTTATCGTTATATGTGTATGTCATAATCGAAGTTTGTAATGAAAGCTACATTTATGCAGAAAATTACACATTTATCAAGTATTGGAGACTTTGATATAATTACAGATATTCCATATTTTACAATATATCCTTTTATATATTGTACAGTGCACTGTTAAACTGCTAATTGTTTTTGCTGCACTGTTTATAACAAATTGTATCTACTTTTTTTCTGTAAATAAATAAATGCAATTAATATGAATTACCTCAATTTTCGATTTTGTAACACCTACAATCATACACTCTTGTATGTCCTAAGGACTGGTAGAAAATAAATATTCTTAGCATTAAGCCGGCCTTTCATACAATTTAATTAATTCTGTGGATTTAACAAAGCATGAAAGATAAGTGTTTTTAAAATAAGAATAGAAAAGTTTGCTTGGAAACTACAATGAAATAAAGAGAAAAATAGGAACATTCTAAATATGAGCTGTAAAAAAAAGAAAACCAACTAGTGTAACGTCTTTGAAAAGGAATGTCACTCAGTTCTATACATACTTCATACTTCATCAACTTATAATGATTAAAATATTTTTTTTTAACTATTATATATTTTATGTGGTTATTTTAAGATCATCAACGAATTTGCGATCATCAAAATCAGTGAGGTCACTAAGAGTGCCATGGTATCAGAAGCCCATTCTGCATGATGCATTCGTGCTGGACCTGCAGAGGGGATCCTTACTGACTGCTAGTATATCTGTTGTAAGTTTTAATTTGCTATACATAAAAATGACTTAATTGTTAATTTTCAATTTCAGAATACGTTTCTTAGAAATTATGATTTGCTGGACCTTGTTTCTAATTCACACATTTAGTATTAATTTACTAGAACATTCTTGATTCGTGATGCATAAATGAAATTTTTTTTTTTTGAAATGAAATTTTAGGTACATTAGGGTAAAATTTTTACAGATGAAACGCAATAATAATAATATCAGTGTCACAAAGATGTGCCACATTTTTGTCAAACAACAGAGCCACCTAGCGTGTTCTGTAGAAACTACAAAGGTTGTTACATTAATATCAATAGTATTACATTGCAAACTAAATAGATGGCGCTGGAACAGAAATCTAAAGCTTTAGATTTTGTATAAATATAAACGAGACTTATAAATTAGTTTGCCAAAGAAGTTCAACTTCTGACATGTGTAATCTGTACGCATGCACTTGCATGCACTTTCTTATTTCTAAATGACTTTTAAAAAAAAGGAGATTTTCAATTTGACTGTATTTTTCATGCATGTTAACTTTTTACTGGGTGTAACAATTTTAATTATTCATATGGTATTTGAAAAGCTATATATAAGCATATTACATAATACATTCTGTAATTTTTTGTATAGTTAATATTGTTTATGATGTGTATGTATGTATGCATGTATATTTGGTTTTCTTCCTGTTTTCTTTTATTTTAATTCTGTACACCTTTCCACTTTTTTCACATAATCTCCTCCAAGCTGGTTGTCTGGAAGAGATCGCTGTTTAGCGATAAGACCGCTTGTTGTACATTTCTTATTGTGAATTATTTTATAAAATGTAAACTTCTTTTTATGTGTACAATAAAGAGTAAATTAAATTAAGCTAGTGCTTGTCGTATAAGTAGTTCTTGAATTATCTGCTATAGAGTATTTAAAGTTGGTTTTTTTACTTTAACTATTTTGATGATGTTTACATTTTGTTACTTGTGTATGTAATTAGTCATTTTTTTTTGAGAACAGACATTCAAGGTAGGAAATGTATCCATCAACCCACAGTGGAGTAGCAGGGTGGATTAACCTCTGTCCCTTCTCCTACATGGAGAGAGTGCCCACCACAGAGATGATATAGGGGGACATCCATTAATTATGTGAGCTCAGACTAGGGGGGAGGGGTCTAATGAAATCTGATCAAATCTTATTTAAACCGAGGATGGGATAGTCGAAAATCACACCTCTACTTCAAAATCTGTTTTTGCTTTAAATTTTATTTAATTTAAATTAACTATAGTATACCTGAACGGCTTATTATTTTCCCGAATAGTAAAAGTAAATTTAGTTTCAAGTGTTTTAGTGTCAATCTCACGTAACCCCTTAGGGGGGTCCAAGCAAATCTCAATAAATCTCACCTAAGCGGGTGGGGGGGGGGGACTGGGAGGGTCTAAACTTATCGAAAATAGCTCACGTATTTAATGGCTCTAAGGCTGAATCAATCAATCATACTAATTATAATTATTTCTTATTTCAGTTCATAGCATTATTCACATTCGCACAGAGTGTGTTTGATTTGTACTGCATGGTGCTGGCCACCCCCGGGGCAGTTCACTCGGGCTACTATGTGATAAGTTTTCAGTTTGTTTACGTCGGCAGTGCGCCTGGTAATTATTGTTATTTACTATTATTTGACTTAACTGCTTAAGAACGGTATAAAGCAGTGGTATAACGAATATGCTGAGTGAAATCTAATACTTAATGTGATGAGAGTGGTATTTTACAGTACCTCTCCTTTGTCATCAAAAATAAGCCAAACAAAGACCCTCCACCTCCCTTTGGTGTTATGTAATTGGTGAATTTATTTACTCTTTGCATGAAAGAGTAACAAATATGCATGTATACGCTTCAGCCTGTAATATCCTACTACTGGGCATAGCCCTCTTTCCCCATGTAAGAGAAGGATCAGAGCTTAATCCACCACGCTGCTCCAATGCGGGTTGGGGGATATATTCCCTACTATGAGTAACGATCGCTATCAGGTGTACATGATAACAACCGGGACCGACGGCTTAACGTGCTCTCCGAGGCACAGTGGGGAGACCCACAAGGACTGCACAAACACCCAGACCACGGCAACACCCGTATGGCCAAAACAAATGTTTGTCATGTGCGGGGATCGAACCCGCAACCGCCATCGCAACAGGTACTATCAATGGCTGTAACCGTTGCGCCAACGCGGCGCATGTATACATACTTATTTCATTAATTTTTGTAATTTTTCTCAATATAAATAAATATAAATTTGTTAAATGTCTTGCCAAGCAGAAAACTCGAGAACGATTGGAACAATTTGGCATATTCTTTTTTTAAAGTTTTCAAATCTGTGAAGGGCTCTTGTTGAAAGATAACAAGCGTACAACTCACCTGATGGTAAGCGATTACCTAGCCTATAGACGACTGCAACACCAGAAGCATTGTAAGCACGTTGCTGACCCTACCCCCAATTCCCCCCAGGAGCTATGTCTGCCGTCTGGTCATCTTACCAACAGAAACATAACACTGCTTGAAAACATTATTCTTTAGTTGCGATTTTCTGATCTGTAAGGTCGAGGTACTATCAAATGTAATATTAAGTATAGATTTATCTATCCATCCTTATGTTAAACACTAACTATCCTTGTGAAGAGTATGAAGTGTTATTTGTGACTTAACCTTATTCAAACAAACGTTTCAACTTTATAATATTAGTATATATAATGTGTAAATGATATTTTGTTTACAGTTCGTAACGTTCTCATCGTATTCTCTCTCTTCTCTTGGATCGGTTCAGTAGCAGTGTTGGTGACAAGCATCATACTGATCATAGCACTGAGGAAGGTAATATAGCCTGATCAATATATGAATGTAGATCTCTTACATAAGTTCTAACGTGATGGCTTCTAGTCTATAATGTTCATGAGTTTTTTAAATATTTTGTATTATAAATGCACTGGGATAAGTAATTATTATAGTCTGATCATTATATGAGCGTAGAGCTCTTATATAAGTTGTAACATGATGTTTTATAGCCTATAGCCATAGTAAGAACTAATCGAAAAAAGAAATTGTACTTGATTTTGAGATTATCAATTTTAAATGCTAAAGAAATCATTATAAAGCTTTGTTATGAATTTGAAATAACACTTTTCAATAGTTGTTAAGATATTAATATTAAAATAAAAATAGTACAGATCAGATTTATTTTGTAACTTACCAAGGTTGTCATTTTCGAATCGGGACAATGTAATTTTAAATCAGGCAAAAATATCGGCAGGTACAAAATGACAATCGGCAGTAAGTTCCATTGAATGAAGAAAGTGTTAAATTCTAATACAGCTGAGATTCAATCAACCGATATATCAAATTATTAATTTTATAGTCACATACACACAGGGGCGAATCCAATGTTGTAGAAATGGTGGGCATGCCCACAACTGAAACTTAGCCGTCAGCTGAAACTTTTATCCATTATTTTAATTTTATGGAATTATGCAATGTCTGGTCTAAAATAAAAGGTCAGCGGGAATATATTCCAGATATATCCCTCGATTATCGTATCGACCCGGATCTCCCCACAACTCTAAATTAGGTCTGACTTCCTCCAATGATTATTTCCATATCTAAGATGCGCGATAAAAATGAAATAAACAAATTCAAAGTCTATTTTATGTCATGATTGTTCGTGAGCGGGTTCTTACTCCGACTAGTACTTCGCTGATCTTAGGCTGTGACGAAAACCTTTTCAAAGGAATCCACTCCTGTATACATTGAAAACCTAGCAGATATCATACAACCTCAAAAAAAAAAAAAAAAAAAAAAACTAGAAGCCATTTCTAACTTTCAAATCGTAAATCCTTCTCTAATATTCTTCAATTATTGTTATTTAATTAAATATTCAGGTCTTGGGGCCGTCTGTGAAATACGTCACGTAATTGTGTCGCAAAAGCTAGACCCCCCCTCCCTCCTATAAATGATTTATTTTTAATCGAAAGGTGGTGCGTGTCGTTTGCTCCCATTTAAATTTGATCGAGATCTGACAAGTGCCTTCTGAGCTATCTCTAATAATACGTAGTTAATTGTCAATTTTTTCGTCTCCCTACTTGTCGATGTAGTCGAAGTCGGTTTTTTTGTATATCACTAGGTCGGCAAACAAGCGTACGGCTCACCTGATGGTAAGCGATTACCGTAGCTTATAGACGCCTGCAACACCAGAAGCATCGCAAGCGCGTTGCCGACCCAATCCCCCTCCCCCAGGAGCTCTGGTCACCTTACTCACCACACTGCTTGAAAACAGTATTATTTAGCTGTGGTCTTCTGTAAGGTCGAGGTACTACCCCAGTCTGTTCGTCAGTTCTGCTCCAGATTTTGAGCAGGAAATTCCTGCTGTGCCCTACCTCAGTTATTTGCGATCAAACACAATTATGTAAATTATATTTTTTCGAATCATGAAATTCGTTATATGTGGTTAAATGCATCCCTGCTGTATGTTAAAAAAATGCTTTTTTTCTCAATAACTAAATTTAATCCATTGAATTAAATCATTCATAATTCCTGTTTTTTTTTTTAATGCTACCATTCTGTAGTTAGTTCTGACAGGCAAAAATAAGGTATAAATGTCATACATTCATTACATTGGCTTTCTATGGTTTTTTTTATTATTATTATTTATCAATAAGTTTTCATTATGTGTGTGATTGTGTGCTTTTCATTATTATTTTTTTTGCATGAAATTTCAATTCTCTTTAGTTTTCTAATTTTTTTTTACTCATTAAAAGTTGTGTTAACAAAAAATTATCGTAAATTTTGCATAAAAAATCTAATCAACAGTAATGATAAAGATTAGAAAAGTTGTTTTCCTGTCTTTGGAATAGTTTTGAAATAACTAAGCTTCGTTTACCCCGCTTTAATAGGAAAATAGTTCTTTGCCCGACTCTTGGACGTTTTCAGGAACAATTTAAAACTTGAAAGTAGTAACTTTATATTAAACTAATAAAGACGTTTATAATGAAATATTTTCCGTCACCATTTTGCTATCAATTACACGACAAGCCCCATATTATTTTTCGAACTGGGGCAGAAACTTGTCATGGTAGTTTTTAGCTATTGAGATTAATTTTTGAAAAAAAATGTTCTGTCCACTCAGACACGGACTAAAGTTAAAACAGTCTGAATAGTAAGACTTTTAACTAATAATTAATTAAACCGCTCCATTGCGGTTTTTAAGCCGCTATACTTCGAGTGGTGTACCAATAACCCCCCCCCATTTTCGGGGACTGTACTTAAATAATACCATTTCGTCGTCTAACTCCTTAAATTTTTACGTTACAGGAATACGAAAAGCGAATAGTTCCCTGGTTGTACACATTCGGTGTGTTCATTCTGTTTCGCACTGTTGCGTTCATATTCGCGTCAATTGTGAATGATATGATATTCGCATATAATATATTTATATGTCTCTGTTGGATCGTGTTCTGTGCGGTTGGAGTGTATGGCTGGCTGCTGGTGTACAGCCTGTACTTGGAGTTAGCCGATTTGACGAAATTGGAGGATTTGGCGCATTTGAGGGTATGTTGGTTTTTTTACGACTTAGTTAACAAACAAGGCGTACGGTTGACCTTATGGTGGGCGGTTACCGTAGGCTATAGACGCATGCAACACCAGGGTACTGCCCCCGAGCCTGTCTATCTTATACAGAAACACGACACTGCTTGAATGCAGTGCTATTTATATTTATTTGTGCTGTGATAGTTTGTCAGATTTTGAACAAGACATTTCCTGCTGTGTGGATAAATGTGTATAATTAAATATATAAAAAAATGCATTTATTTTTTATAATTCACCAGTGTTGTGATACAACAAAATACAATATTTAGATAAGCCAATTAATCTGAATGAATGAATAGATTACGTCATTGACGACCGCTCTGGTGTAATGCGCCTAAACACCGAACGGCCGCGGATTCAATTCCCGCTCGGAGTGGATGATTGTATTTACACAAACATTTATTTTCGGTCTGGTTGTTAGTCCATGTGGGGTCTCCCCACGGTGCCTCGGACAGCACGTTAAGCTGTCGGTCCCGGTTCTTATTATAAATACCTGATAGTAATCATTACTCAGGGAACATATTCGCTAATCCGCATTGAAGCAGCATGGTGGTTTAAGCTCTGATCCTTCTCACACATGGGGAAAGAGGCCTATAGGAGTGAGATATTATAGGCTTAAGTTAGCATTAACAGCAACCTGTGAAACCGTTTCTTAATATTAAAAACATACTAAAACATATAATTATTATTTCAGATGGGAACGATGGCGTCACTGAACGCTTCTTTAGCTGGCTCCAGACCGACAACTCCACACTCGACTGTGTCTACGATGCCTGCCTCACAGATATGACCCCTCGAGGAAGCCGTGCCTCTAACAGAGACCCTGGAAACGCCCGTGTGATAGACAAACACACAAACATAGTTACATCATAGAACGTTTATAGTGCAGTGATCAAGATATAATAACATTTATTGTTTATATTTATATATATATTAACTGTACTTATATATATTATAAAGTTGCAGAGTTTGTTTGTTTGAACGCGCTAATTTCATGAACAATGGGTTCCAATTGTAAAATTCTTTTCGTGTTTGTTAGTCCAGTTATAGAGAAAGACTATAGGCTACATAATATTATAGTATGTATTTTCCTTAAATCAAAGCAGCTGAAACCGTCGGGTACAGCTAGTATTAATATTAAGACAATTTTGTTACTCAACTAGTAATCACGAGATGGAATCATCTGCGGTTTTAATGTTTATAAGAATCTATGGTCTAAATAACATCACGGTAATATTATTTAAGAATAGGGGCCACCTATAAGTTACGTCACACCATAAGGGGTAGGGGTCCATGAAGTGTGTTAAGGGATGGGGTGGGGTACAATATTTTATTACATTAAATATCGAAAAATAATATAAATAACTGTTAGTATTAAAATAATTATTAATTCATACTTATATTGGATTAATAATGATTTTATTGAAATTAAATGGAAATAAATACAATACTGAAACTAATGATTTAATTTAATAAATAATAATTTATATTGGTAACACTAGGTAGGTGTGTCTAATAAATGTGACCATATCTGACACATACATCCGTGTGACGTCATTTATGGACCACCACTTATGACAAGTTAATCAAAGTATACACTAATGTTGTTTTAAAAACAAATCTTTTATCATTAAATGTCGGAAGTGGAGTCATAATCGCAACTATTAGGAACGCCAGCTCTTTCGGGGCTCAACAATTACTATGACTCATGTGATGATATAATGTGGAATTTTAATATTAGAATATATACAAAGAATATTTAGAAAATCAATATATTAACGAGATATAAAGGTGTTAAGTCTTATCAAATATGTTCAAAACATTAATATTTTACTTAAATTAAGTCCTTATTTGTTATATCTTCGTCCATTAGTTTTTAAAAATTTATCTTATTTTAGATTTTAATTTTTATACATATATTTTTTTTAATCTATATGTTTTAAACATAATTACTATATTATGTATGAGTAAGAATTAATAACTATATGTAATACTAAGTGCAAAACTAGAGAACGACTAGATCAATTTGTCTTACGTTTTTATAAAATTATTCTAAGAATGAATGAAAAATGGAAGAAATTGAAAAAAGAAATTATTTAAACTACATATCTTTTACAGTTAGCAAGACATGAGAACACCTCTGGTTAGATAGAGTTGTAAATTAAATAGGAATATACAACGTATTGTTAAACTGACGTCCTTCCGTTTAGCACCATATGTATGTTGTATGTAAGGCATACCATAGTCGAAATTAGACATGCAAAAATTTGAGTAGTACAGCTAGTTATTACGTTACTTTAAAATCGTCACATTTGAAAAAAAAAGTGCGTGCGTATAAAGTACACATGTCAGAAGTGAAACTGGTAAACTAATTGAAAAAAAAAAAAAAATTAAAAACGAATTGAAGGTGTAGCGGGACACGAGGCGGGTGACGCCTGTACCAGACGAAATAGGCGGTATCATAATTAAAAAACGTTGCACATCAAAACGTCGCACATCTTCGTGACGTTTCATTCGTAAAAAAAATTACCCTCAAGAAGTTTCACTTCAAAAAAATGTTGAGAGTACATGGGAAAATTTGCTATAAATAACCGTTTTAACTGTAAAACTCAGGTGACTCGGTCATCACGACACTAACGTACACACGACGGTAACTTTATTATTTTTAGTAAAGCGTTTGAGCGAGTAAGTTCCATATGAGGTTATAATATCGATTCTGATATCGCAGTTAAATGGAAGGACGCCAGTTTAATAACACGTATATGCGCACTTTTTCAATTTTTTAACCGACTTCAAAAAAGGAGGAGGTTACTCAATTCGACCGTGTATATATATATATATATATATATATATATATATATATATATATATATATATGATGTATGTTCGGGGATAATTTCGTCGTTTATGAACCGATTTTGATAGGAGATATCCCAAGTGTGGTACCATGATAAGGAAACCAGGATCTGATGATGGAATCCCAGAGAAATCGAGGGAAAACCTCGAAAATCATAGTGACGACTAGTGCGCTTGTTAATTTTTTTCGTCTACTTACGTTGTATTACTTGTCGATGTAATTGAAGTCGGTTTTTCTTTTCGTTTGCGAGCAAACACAATTATAATAACTATAATTGATAATTTTATCTGAGCGTTTACATATAGAAATATAAAAAGAATACAAGTATATTTATTTACCTGTAATTCTAGGATAATGTACATTTTTTCATTTTAAAAGACTTAAAAACTCCGTCCATATATTATAAATATGTTTTATGTTGTTGATTTACAGATAAAAATAAAGTTATATGTAATATATACATATATCCAACAGATAAATGGTATTTATAAATTATTCTTTTTACCATCAAATACTACGATATTTATGAGATATTTCTATTTACAAATGTAAATTTAAAATTTGCAGTTTATTTATTGACGTGAAACGGGTCCTAATGACCTCTTTTACTACTAAAACCTATTCGTAACTTATGTGCTGGATAAACTTTATACACAATATCGATTGTGACACAATGTCGAAACAGGCCCTGATAAATAATTGTATTTATGATATATTTCGTTTAATGTTATGTATAAAGAGTTGATGAAAGCGAGAGTCATTAACCGTATTATGCGTATATAATTATATTGCTAGAAGAAAGGAATGGTACTTGTCGCGCTCATCACTGAAAATCAGCGTTGGTTTTTGCTTTTATGAAAGCCAACTCCAAGCTGAGTGATATACCTTTTTGGGGCACAGCACTTAGCCGCAGGCGGTATTATTTTGGTCATATAATCACACATTTTCACATTTCTTGTCTACTCGTCTTTTTTTCCATAACTTTTTTGGAATTTTTTATTCACATTTTTTTTTACTTTTTTTGATGTTATAGTTTTTTGTAGTCTATATTACTGGTCTTGTAAATTTCTTTTTTCTATATGTACTTATTTATTAATTATTATTATGTCTATTTAACTGTGATTTTTTTGTGTAAAAACTGTCTGCGTTTTTGAGTGATGCTCCGAATAAATGTGTTTCTTACTTTCTTAACAACATATACATACCATTTACAAGCCATGTACAAAGCATCAGTCATATAGATGTCGTTTACGTTCACTCGTAAACCTATTTTCTTAAAAGTGGTATGTAGTATGTGTGTTTTAATTTAATACCTCTAGAATCTAGATTGTATTCACTCTGTATACAAGTATCTGTATGTTATTGGAGTTTACTCCTTTGAACAATGTGACTGTGGTATTAAATTAATATCAGGAGTGGAGTCGAGTGAAACTACAACACTGTCCAGTCTTGAGAGTGACGCTACTGTACAGCCTCTTGCGAGACAGAGTTAAACATATTTTTAAATATTATAATCGTTCTTAAGGAGCTGGCATATAGTTTTTTAAATGAAATCTCAATACTTATGAAATATATTTTATTTCATAGAATTTACACTGCCTTAATGTGTGCCTTTTTAGCACTTATAACTTAGAAATTATGGTTAGTTAATATATATATATATATATGTGATAATGTTAGGAAATATTGTCATATAGTTGCATTTTCTTAAGTTAAGAGGCCTGTATCACCGATTGTGAGTAAAGTGTTAAGTGTAACATGCACGTAATCACGAAATATACCATAAATATACCGGAATCAGATGGCTAAAAATAATAATATATCATAAACTTTTATCCGTTGAATACTACAATCTGTCAAATAGCGTCGACAACCTGTGAAACAGGTCCCGATTGAGTGATAGAATGCTTGTTTATATAAATAAAGTCAAAATTATTTAAGATTGTTTTCTCGACCGTACCGATCAATTTCCTCCGTGTGAACTCCACACTACGTGACATTGGCGGAATTAACCGTGTTCCACTGGCTAGTGGCGTAGGGGGGAGGGGGGTCAAGGAGCTTCATGTCCCGGGCGCACAATGAGGCGCACAAATGGTCCGCAAAACAGAAAATTGCTGGGCATGTAGGGGGGGGGGGGTTAAGCCCACTACGTTACTGCAACTGGCACAACTGAAAGCCATTAAAAATAATCTATATAAGAATACTTTACAATAAGAATAATTATTATTAATAGTTTGTGTAATGTGTGTTGACTTACTGTAAACCGTCCGTAGAAATAAATTTTTTACACCAATTAATGTTTTTTGTTTCATTTCATTCTAGGTATTTTCACTCTTTAATTGAAATAAAGTTTTTTCGAGTATAATTCATTTTTATTACAGCACATAGGTTTCGATCCACATTCCATTAAATAGAATCGGCTTCCTAATGAAGAAATATGATTCGCCATTGTGCACGGAATGCGACCGAGTAAATGATACATATCACATGTTTTAAGAATGTGTGCGAATCGAAACTGAAATAAATTTGATTATTATTCAGTACCCAGTTTATAATTTAAATAATGTGGGGGTATTCAATGGTATCTTGGCTTCACCAACTTCTGAAGAGGCTAGAAATGTTTATAATGAATCCTAATATATTTAAAGAGACGGTGATTTAGTTAAGAACGATGGAGGCGATATGGTCACTGTTTGACAAATCCTATTTTTTTAAAGAATAAAAAAAAACATTGGTTTTTATTATACTTTGTTTATTTGAGAAACAGACACTGTAACAGAGTTATGAGTAAGTATAAAAACTATTACATAACTTCCTACGTAAAAAGTTTCCATAATATATCTATTACAATGGCGATCTCTGTCTGTCCATATTTTCTTACACAATAAGTAATCACCAACATATCATATACTTAAACCTTATCCAGAACACGCTGTACTAATGGTATAAATATTATTCCGGTCGGTTCAATAGTTGTCCCAGTATAACTGAACAAAAAAACCAACTCCATTTATTAGTATCTAATACCTATAGATATAAATAAAATTGAAGTGTCTGTGTATTTTCAAAATAACTGTTTTTTCAAGTGAATATGGTTATTTACACGATACCAAACAACTAACAAACGATTTTAAATTTTTTGTCTGTCTGTGAAGATAGAGGAGGTTGTTTAGCAATAGGAAGGAATTATGCGAGAAAACGTGTTTACCGCGCTCGAGTACCTACCGCCCAGATATGAAATAACCAAACGTTATCTATTATATACGATAATTTTTGCGAGGAAATCTCAACACATTTAAAGTAATATTATAAAACTGAAAAGATCGTTTGTTTGATTAAACGCTGTATACCCGCTATACTCAAACTGCGGCCCGCCGGGCTCTTGTTGTTGGCCCATCTGAAGTTACCCATTTATAGTAAACCAATTTAAATTTTGTGCCCATTAGAAAATGGGCGTTCGAATCAAAAATTTGAGACGATCCAAATTGTAATTACTCTGACTTGTTCGATGAGTTCATTGAGTTTAAAAACGACACTAATCTTGAAGTTGTGTTTAAAGAAAAAAAGGGAAAAATAGAGAATATGTAGAATTTTTGAGAACCAAAAGTATAAAAACTTCCAAAGATGTGCGCAAATCCTACTAACATTTTTTTATCTACGATCTACGTATGTGTGTGATCGTCTTTTTCAAAAATGAAATACACAAAGGACATTTATAGAAACAAACTTACAGATTCTCATCTGGAAGATGTAATAAGAATAGCAAGTAGCGCTAAACCAGACTTTAAAAAAGTTTAAAAAGTGTTCATAAATACAAAAATCGCAATAAAATACGTAAAGATCTCTCAAAAGATCAAAAAAAAAAATCAAAAGTAAAGATCTTTGTCAAAGCTTATTTTTTCATTAATAAAGTAACTACATTATGGAATTACGTTTTAATTGAAACCTAAATAGTTTTTGCTTGCGGCCCGCGACACCATGACTAAAACGTGTTTGTGGCCCATATAAAAAAATGGTTGAGTATGGCTGCTGTATACAAACGTGATATAAGAGAAAATAACTTTTCTATGGCACCTTAGAAAGCTATAAACGTAAAATAGAATGCATTAAAAGTTTAATTCATAAAACTCAAATTATAAACTTAAATTTTGCTACAAATAAATCGTTTTCGTTATTCCGACAGCAAACGGATAATACAAAATTAGTCTAACTATTACTCAATAGATGTCGCTGTGCAATTAAACACGAATTCTACATCGCGCTGGCTAGATTCTATTCTATATAATGACGTCTCCTAAATAAAGTAACTTGGGTATCGCTTCTCGGCCTTTTGGCTAAGATCAAAGTGTAGTATCTGTTCTTTTCAGCTTAATATCTGAAAGTTCCCGCACTGTGGGACCAGTATATTAAACTGATTTTTGGAAAATGACGGGAATTTAGGGGCTCGCTCCACTCCTGTCACGGGTCGGCCCGGCATTGCAGTGTCGCCGGGATTGGCCCACACATATTATGCTATGAAACGTCATTAGAACTGAATAAATATCCCTTAGTTTTCGTCATGTAACTTCAGATAAATTTGATATTTAAGTTGATCACACTATGGCGATGTAAAAAAAAGTCCGCCTGATTATTTGAAAGAAATTTGAATTTAAATATTAAAGCCTTTTCAATTTTAGTTTGTTTCAGAAACTGCCCAATTTTAATGGGCTTGATAAGCACCAGTTTTCGATCAATATAATTATATCAAAGTTATGAGGTAGGTGCAAACCAACGACGGTCTACGAAAAAATAGTCTATTAATTTATTAATATGCATTATTAGAGATAGCTCAAAAAGTACCCTGCAGGTCTCGATCAAATTTAAATAACCACATGACAAGCACCACCCTTCGAAAGTTTTGAGGTAACTAACATACATAAAAAAATAGTCGAATTGAGAACCTCCTTCTTTGGAAGTTACTTAAAAAGTTGAAAAGTTAAAGTTGTAAGTAAGTAAACAACGTATGTTTTTATTTTATAACTAGTTGCCCGGACAGACTTCGTTCTGTTAAAAGTTAATATTACAATTATTTTTTTTTATTTTTTAATCGACGTCAAAAAAAGGAGGAGGTATTCGACCGTATTATATATTTTTTTATGTATGTTCGGGGACAACTTCGTCGTTTATGAAGCGATTTTAATAATTCTTTTTTTGTAGGAAAGGAGATATTCCTAGTTTGGTACCATGATAAGGAAACCAGGATCTGATGATCAGATCCCAGAGAAATCGAGGGAAACTCGAAAATCCGCATAACTTTTTACTGGGTGTACCGATTTTGATGATTTTTAATTAAATTGAAAGCCGATGTTTATCATGTAGTCACATTTGTATTACTTGACAATTTTTTCGTTTACCTCGGTACGTTGTATTACTTGTCGATATAATTGAAGTCGGTTTTTCTTCGTTTGCCTGCAAACACAATAATTTAATATTAAAACCCTCCGTGGGTCTTAAGGAACATACAAAAAAAAAAAAAAATTAGCCGAATTGGTCGAGCCATTCTCGAGTTATGCGCTTAGCAACATTCATTTTTATTTATATAGATATAGATGAAAATATTTTCTTTGTAGGTTTGATGAACATATTATTATAATGATGTCAAATAAAGCAGACTGAAATAACTTTTTCAACATGTAACTAGGTATATTAGTCCGGTCAATTTAGACATTCGAAGTTACCTAAATTCCCACCAAGCTAAAAATCGGTAAGATTGTTTAAAATATCATTAAAAACAAAATTTGAAAGTTCCCCATCTTTCCCCTGTAAGGAATTTTTTTTATTCAAGGTCAAAGGTAAAAAAATGAGTTTTTCGCGATTTTTAGCAAAACGGTAAGTTTTATCATAAAAATATTTCAAACAAAAATTGTAGATCATAAAATTATCTACAAAAAATTAACTAATACTTTTTTTTCTACGAGCCACCGTTTTTGAGATATAACGATTCAAAAAGTTGTAAAAGTTGTAATCGTCATAATATGCACACGTTTCCTCGCCACCTATGAGGTAGTGTACGTAGCGCGTTTTTTTTTTGTGGTTTCCCCAGTAGGCCTATTCCACGGGTCAGTTTTGATCCTGTTTAATTTAAAACTATTGAAAAATAATGGATATTAGCAGAGATTGAAAAGATAAAAGCAATTTAAGTTAAAAAAAAAGTAGTGAAATTTAATCGTCCGAGTCGTAACTTTCAAAATCTTCTTCTTGTTCTTGATCTTCTTGTTCTTGTTCGTCTTGTTCTTGTTCTTCTTGTTCTTGTTCTTCTTCATCTTCATCCTGAGTGCATGTAAACTGCGCGTAGCGATGTATCGCATGTTGCCTCGTTGGGATCAAACGGATCCTCTACTGTTGGTGATTCAATATTAGAGCACAACCGGCCTTGACAATGTGTACATGCCGGAGAACAGAACAGTCCGACTTTTTTGCAACCACATTTAGCACTGCATCCCTTTTTGCAGTTGCAAAAAATCGAGTTCAGCAGTTTTTCCGGCGCAAGTGGAAGTAAAGTGTACACTGGTTCTAATAAATTGTTAACCAACTTCCAACCCCAGTCTGTAGGGTCTAGCTGATAACCAAGCCATACTTGAACTTGGTAATATATCCTAAAAAGATGTTGATGAGCAGCAACTGAGGTTGTTTGAACAGGGGACAGATGTTTTCTCAAGGTTTCAATGGCGTATAAATTAAGGGACTGGGCTTCATTTTACCTGATATTCTTATAGTTATAACTTATGTATATTTTATATTAGTAGTGTAAGTTACAATAACCGATAGAAAAATATTTTAACATATATTAAAACTTTAGAGATGTATATATACGTGGCGTATTCATGCATATTATGACGATTACAACTTTTACAACTTTTTGAATCGTTATATCTCAAAAACGGTGGCTAGTAGAAAAAAAAGTATTAATTATTTTTTTGTAGATAATTTTATGATCTACAGTTTTTGTTTAAAATATTTTTATGATAAAACTTACCGTTTTGCTGAAAATCGCGAAAAACTCATTTTTTTTTTACCTTTGATCTTGAATAAAAAAATTTCCTTACAGGGGAAAGATGGGGAACTTTCAAATTTTGTTTTTAATGATATTTCAAACAATCTTACCGATTTTCAGCTTGGTGGGAATTTAGGTAACTTTACTCTTATTTTTGGTCTAATTTGACCGGACTATATGTATTTGTTTTTGGCTTTAATTCTACGGCCAATATACAGATTGCTATTTCGCGATTGCTTCAGTTGCCCACAAGTGAGTTTTGAAGTAAATTTTTTTTACGTACGCTTGACTTGGGGAGTAAACTGGTGAATTCGTGACGGTTACGAAAAGTGTGATCGGGCGAGGCGAACGGAAGTAGGGAGCGGGATATTAGTTAGTGAAGATAAAAAGAGTTACGTTTCGTAAGTTTTACTTCAGTCGTGTGCTTGTGTTCCTATTATATCCGAAAAAGACAGTAGAAGATTCTGGATCTTTTTCACCGGTTATGGATAAAGTTTATCTTGCACATAAGTTACGAATAGACTTCAACAGCAGAAGGTAGAATAGGCTAATAAGATCTGATTTTCCTCAATAAATAAACTACCACTTTAGGTTCACATTTGTGAATAGAAATATCTCATAAATGTAGTGAAATTCGTTGGAAAAAAATTATAAAATATTATAATTTTTTATCTGTTGGATACCATATCCGTCAAATAGCGTTATCACAATCGGTGAAACTGGCCCTTATTACTATGTTTTACGTTTGCCTTTTTTGTTTGTTGAAGACGTTTGTTTGAAGAAGAAGAGATTGTCCTCCCTTCTACCTTATTATGCTTCTGGTGTGGTATACAATAAAAGACAATATTATTTAAATCTATACTAATATTATAAAGCTGAAAAGTTTGTTTGTTTGTTTGTTGTTTGTTTGAACGCGCTAATCTAAGAAACTACTGGTCCGATTTGAAAAATTCTTTTAGTGTTAGATAGCCCATTTATCGAGGAAGGTTAGAGGCTATATATCATCACGCTAAGACCAAAAGGAGTGGAGCGCCAATGAAGAATGTTTTTAAATCGGGGGTTTTCTTTTCCTTTTGAGAGCTTCCGCTGCGTGCGTTGTGAAAAAAGTTAAAGTTTCGCAAAAATCATGTATAACAGAATTGATCCTATAGCATATATCTATCTTTTAAGGTTGGCTCACTATAACCTTTTTTAAGCTAACTAAGTTCGTTCTAAAATAATGCATTATTTGCGAAGATGTTTTTATAAACGTGATATTAATCCTTATCTAAATAAATACGTTATTCATCACAAGTATTTAATTCAAAACAAAAAAGCCTGTTACATAATTCGATTTCGATGAGTATCTCAGGAGATATCGCAGTTTTAAAATAACATCGCAGCAAAATAATGATCAAGTATTGCACGCGCCTCTGTTCCACGCGGATGAAGTCGCGCGCAGAAGCTAGTTATTTATAAAATCCGTAAAACATTTAACCGTGATAAGACAATTTTACAACGTGTTCTTATTTAAATTATAGTGCTAATTTCAATCGTTAATTAATAATTTACACGCTTTATATATCATTAATTTTAACATTTTTACTAGGATAGCAGGAATATTTAACAAAATCGTTTGATTTACAATAATTCTAAACGCGATGTTCGCCGTCATTGTGACATTTTTTCCTATCTCTGACGTTGACGTTCACGGCTTAAGCCAAAGAGTATAAAAGGTAAGCGAGAGCGACTTGAATTCTGTCGTCTTGTAATCATTTCGGATTTGTCGCTACTCACTAATTCTCTAATTCTCTATCGAAATTCGGTACCGGTCGGTCGTAGTTATATATCTCTGGACGCTCTAGAAAAGGGCGTAGCACTATTTATTTAAAAGCAATATTTTCCCTTATTGCGATTCGCCGCGTTGTGGGCTATTTTGAAGTAGTGAATAAAGTTTTCTGTTAAATATGGGTGCAAAAGTATCTAGAGACGATTTTGAGTGGGTACATACAGAGGAACCACATGCCACTCGCCGGAAGATCATCCTTGGTAACAAAATTACGTCATTTATACATATTTAAATTAGTTGATACCATTTTTAAGATATTTAATCGCCTTTAGACATCACCAATTAAGCATGGGAGATTAAGTTCAAGCGTACATTTTATGAAATAGAGTGATGTATAAAAAGTACACTAGGTACGCTAGGATTTAACAATTTTTACCGTATTGTAGGAATACCTATTCAATATATATATTTTATTATTAGTATAATAACACGACGACGCACCGCTGATAGTATGGACTTTGGATGCAACAACTTTTTAGAAAAAAAAAGGAAATAAACGTTGTATTTATTATGAATTAATATATAAACTATGTAGTGACCCCTATTAAAAGTATTTCTGATAAAAAAAAATATATCAATAATTCTATAATATAAAAATAAAATAAATATGAACAATACATACATTTAAAATACATACATACATATATTTGTTTGAAAATTTATTGTTACTATGTTTTTTTTCAATTAGAGAGATAGCTATATTCGTTTTCCTCTAACTAAATTATCTTAAACTAAGGAAAAGTCACCGTGTGTGACATCAGTTTAAACAAATAAGTATTTAATGGATTCTTGTTACACCTTGTGTCAATGTAAAAAAAAAAATAATGAAATGCTATGTTTTTAAAAATAAAAAATAAATTTACAATCTTTATAAAAAACTTTTACTTAGCCTTGCATTTATGTATTATTTGGATATGTATATCTTATTTTTTACTAAATTATTGTATATTAATATTAAAAGTAGTTTGTATAAAAAAAAAACTAAAAAACAAAAATATCTATTCAAGAAGGCTTGAAAGCACTTGAATCACTTTACACTTTACAATTGTATAATTGAAATAATCTTTAAAGAATAAATTATTTTTAATATAAAGCCACCACCAGTTCATAATGTAGATTCTGGAGAGGATCTCAGCATGAAACTTAGTAGTTAATGAATACTGTCTATTGTTATAAATTCTGATATGTCTTGCAAGATATACAGCGACATATCAACACATCTTTATTAATAATCCTACTACTAATATCATTGTATTAAGTATTATATTGGCTAATTACTTCAACCTATCGCAGTCCACTGCTGGACATATGCTTCCCTAAGTTCGCACTAGACATTATAGCACGAACTCAGGTCACTCGAAGTTCCAAGGTGGTAGTGGAACTTTGTTATCCCTTAGTCATCTCTTACGACTTTCTATTTCAAAGTATCTCAAGACTCAAGCATTCTTGTGCTATTCCAAAAAACCCTGTATCAAAACTCTTTTGAGATCTTATTAGCCTTTCATTGTGGTTACGACAGTAAAGAATATAGCCACCCCCTATTCCTGTGGGTGTGGTAAGAGGCAACTAAGGGATAACAAAGCCCCACTACCACCTTGAAACTTAAGCTGACTGAGTGACCTGAGTTTGTGCCATAATGTCTAGTGCGAACTTGGAGAGGTTCATGTCCAGCAGTGGACTGCGACAGGTTGAAGTGAAGTGAGTATATTGTGAGTGATAGCTCAAAATTACTTGTCACATCTCAATCAAATTTAAATGGGACCACATGACAGTCACCAGATTATATTTAAAAAAAAAATTATCATATTGAATCACCTGTGAGATGTTATGAGGTAACATACATGAGACAAAAAATTACAGACATATTGAGAACCTTAAAATATATACAGATATATGTAATGATAATTTTATCTTATATTTGCTAAATAATTGTGATAACAACAAGTTTACTTTGACCTTGTGGGTAATGTAAAGGACATACTAGGCTAGGCTACATATAACTGAATCACTTGGAGGGACTTCAGATTATAAGTAGATATATATATATATATATGCTAGGTTTGGTCATCTATTAATCACATTGGTGATATGTGGTGAGGTTTACGACTATTCCTTCCTCTGCCTATATCCAAAAATCACGTGTACTTTTTTGTGGCAAGTAAATTGAAGAATTTAATTCTAGAATTGATTTGATGTAAAGCTTTATAACAATAGGCAACTAGGGTTCATAACACGAGTTTCAAGATTTTTTTTAGTTCAAAGATGGCACACAAGCTTACGACCCTCTTGATGGTAAGCGGTTACTTCAACTGACTGTTTTGTTTAGTGTGTTTTACCTAATAAGTTTCTATTGGATGTACGAATTTTGATGATTTTTTTTTTGAATCAAAAGCTTTGCCAAAGACAAACACCAGTTTTCGATTAAAACAAGAATCATCAAAATCGGTACACTCAGTAAAAAGTTATGAGGCATAATACAACGTAGATGAACGAAAAAATTGTAAAGTAAATACGCGTGAGATATAACTCGAAAAGTACTTGTCAGATCTCATCTAAATTTAAATAGGGCCGCACCGCCACCACCTTTCGGTTGAAAAGAATCATCAGAATCGGTCGACCCAGTATACAGTTCTAAGGTAACATAAATAAAGTTATAGTCTAAATGAGAATGTCCTCCCTTTTTTTGAAGTTGGTAAAAAACCATAAAATGAAAGAAACCTTTGTAACTAAGTACAATTTAAACATACACATACAAACACACAAACATAGTATAATAACACATAAATATTTTCATTATGAATTTATTACTTGCGGTCACGTACAACTTCGCGCTAGTATTACGCCTTTTGTACATTCCTTTTTTTTTGTTATTATTATTATTATTTTTTCTCGCTTGTTTCTTTTTCTTTTATGTTACTTGTATTGTTTTTGGTTGTACAATAAAGTATATTTGTATTTTTTTTTTCTACTGGCCTACCCGCGTGGTTTCCGCACTTCGGCTATAATGTCAATTGCTTCTAAATGTCATAGCTCGATATTAATAACAAACAACTGTTATTTTAACCGACATAAAAAGGAGGATGTTTTTTTAATTGGATTGTATTTTTTGTGTTACCTAAAGCTTTAATTTTTACCCGACTGCCAAGGAAGGGTTATGTTTTTCGCGCGTATCTTGTATGTATGTATATTTGTATGTAATATTCTTTACTACCTCATATTTCCAGAACCACTGAACGGATTTACATAATTGAGGTATCGTTAGGTTCGTCTTAGCTGCCCAAGTGTTCTTAGATAGGTGACATTAAAAAAAAATCAAACATGGCGGCTGCGCGAAGCCATTGTAGTTAATGAAAAAAAAATTTGTGATTCTTTTTTTAATCGAAAGTTAGTGCTTGTCAAGTCCAATTTGAATTAGAGCGACATCTGACGAATACTTTCCCAAACAATTCGTGTTTTAATTGACTATTTTGACACTAGCGAAGTTGTATTGCTTGTCTATGTAAAAAAATTGTTAAAACAGTATTACGTGTTTCCAAATTACCTCCCACATACTTACAGTCTGTTGTTATCAATATAGTTATGTTGGACCAAAGCATGAGAACAGTAGAAGTAAATGCTTAATCAGCGGAATAGGAATAACAAATGATTTCTCACGTTGTCTCATGCTTTGGGATCATATGTCTTGAGAAAGTATTATTAGAATTAAATCGGTGATTAATCCAGAGCATGTAATTCTGTTCGGACGTGTCCATTGTAATTTTAATTAATTTTTAATTAAATAGTTTTAGTTTAATTAATGTAATATTTTTTTAAAAAGCCCTTTCGCGCTCCCGTAAACTTGTCTGGCGCAGCCGGTAGGATTGTTTCAAAATAATTACAGCCTTCGTTCTTAAGAATTCGTCTTCAAAATCAGCGAATAATTGGGCTTTCGAAGGTCTGTAAGAAACAATCCCGAACCAAATAAATAAGACAGTGATCGAGGAGTCCAGGAGCTGGCGATGCTGGTGACCGGTTGGTGAGTAGAACTTTTCACCTTCCTTCTGTCTCTTGTTATTTTGGGATAAGACTTCTCCTATTATAACGTTTTCTGGTTTTCTTATGTTTTTTTGTTGATAATTAATTTAAATATAAAAAAATATACTTGTGATAAAAAGAATTTGAATAAATTGTTTAATATATTAATTTAATATTTCAATTCAAAATCATTGAAATATTATTAACATAATTTGTGTGTAAAATTAATAATTTTAGTTATAAAACTTTTTATTATAAATAATTTTAATTTTTATTAATAAAAAAAAAAATGGAACAAATAACTCTGATTCCAAACGAAATATTAAAATTAATCCCTCTTTTTGGTGGCGATAAACGTCAATTAAACTTATTTATAAGAAAATGTGAATATGTAATCAATAAATTTCAAGGCAGTGAGGAGCAAAATATCTATATTATGCATAGTATCACGAGTCGCTTAGTCGATGACGCTGCCGCGCTTATCAGTGAGCGTGAGGATATTGTTTCATGGAGTGAATTTAAAGATTTATTAATACAACATTTTGGAGATCCGCGAAGCGAAGAATGTATCGCAATAGAATTAGAAAATTTAAAAATAAAATCAGGAGAAAGTTACCTTGATTTTTGTAATAGAATTCAATCAGTGCGTTCTGTTTTATTATCTAAGGTTAATCAAATATTAAACGAGGATATTAGGCAAAGTAAAATAGTCATTTACAATAATACATCCCTTAACGTTTTTCTTTATAATTTACCCGAAAATATGGTTAGAATAGTTAGATTAAAATCACCGACATCGTTAGAATCTGCGTTAAGTATTGTTTTAGAAGAATTAAACTTTTACGAACAGTATAATCAACGTAACGAATTTTCAAATTTATTAAATTCAAAATTAAATTTTGCTACTAAACCTAATATACCTATGCCATTTAATTCATACAATCAACAACCTCAATATAAATTTGGAATACCTCAAGGAAATCAAAAGGCACATATGCCAATGCTTACAGGCTTTAGTCCAAATTTTTATCAATTTAAAGATGAAATTCCGAAAGAACCACAAATACCAACACCAAGAGTTAATCCTCAGTACGGACATCGTCCTGTACAACAATTAGGGTATCGTCCTTCATTTAATAATAATCATTATAAACCCCCGACACAATTTGGTTATAAGCATAATTTTAGAACAGACGGACAAGGACTAAATGACGTTTCAAGGAGAACGGTAACTAATAATAAACCGAGTTTCCCGATTAATAAAACATATATTCATGATTATAACTACAACATGTATGACGTAACATACAATATAGAACAAATAGACGAGCTGACTGACGAAGGAAATTCTAGTGACTTTGATAATGATGAACAGGAAGAAAATTTTTCCATATGTATAAACTTAAATGCAATAGAGTCAGATGATAATACTTCTTTGTCAGTAAATGTTGATGATAGAGAATCTCAACTCCAAGAACACTTACGTGACGTGACAGAGACAGACACAATGTTAGAATTATTCCCAAAATGTAATACAGACGATTCTAGAACTTTGACTGGACCTGACTCGGAGGCGACAATATCAGCAAGTCCTAGAGATTTATCTGAAATCGAACCTCCAGATCATTCTGATTCTAGCACTAGTATTGAGACAGTCCACTCAAATGTAGAACGTGATTCTTTTAGTATTCCAATTTTACATGAAGCTATCAATACTAAGTCTAATCAGATATTAGTATTTTCGTGGCTTAAAAACGAAATTCAGGTTAAAGATTTAATAAGGTCAAAACAGAAAATCCTTGAAGTTTTCTTACCCTTAAATAATTTACAATTAATAAAACAATTCCTTAAAGAGTATATCCGGCCCAAAATTAAATATTTTATATATTTTGAACACCAGGAACATAGGAAAGATTTTGCAAATATAATAGTTTCCTTATTTAAGAAAGGTACTATTAATATAAAAGAATGTATCAAACGTATAATTAATCGTAATTTAGTGCCTGTAAAGATTAGAAAGCGGAGAACTAAGGTTCCATTAAAAAATATAAAACGACCTCCACAGGTTGTGTTTAATCGCCCTGGCGATGATGAAGGAGACCCAATCCCTTCAACTTCAAAAGATTGAAGGTAACCCAGGCCTGTTACCTGTCAAACAAGGTCAGGCCTATAAACAAGAAAATAAGTGGTTAATTATAAAAGTATTAGATTTAAGTTCTATATTTGTCGATTTAGAGTTTAATATAAATAAGTATAATGATTTTAATAGAGTAATTAATATAGATAAACCTTATATGTATGAATTTAGTAATATGAAAATGCAAGTAGAATATTTAAAAGATATAACTATAGAAAAGACAAAACAGATAGCACCAACAAAAAGATTTCGAAGAGGTTTGCTTAATCCCGTAGGTTCTATTATAAAATCGATAACTGGTAACTTAGATCACGAAGACGCGCTTTACTATGATAACCTTATTAACAAATTATATAACAAACAAAATTTAATCGATAATAAAATTACCCTGGTTTCCAAAATGTTGGATTATTCTATTAATAGTACAGAAATTTTATATAACAATTCTTTAATTATTAATGAACGTTTAAAACGCGTAGAAAGTATGTTGAAAGACATGGTGACAAAAGAAGAAAACTCAATATATTCCACTTATGTTTTGAGTATATATAATACGTTTATTAATAATTTCCGTTCAATATATATAACACTCAGTGAAATTGAGACAGCCTTAGCCTTTAGTAAAATTTCTGTGCTACATCAATCAATAATTAATTCTACAGAATTGTTTTACATATTTTCTTCTATAGAAAAATATCATAGTTTATTGTATCCTGTAACAGAAAGTAATATAATTAAAATAGAGCGAACATTGTCTGTTAAGGCGTATGTAAAAGGAAACCAGATAACATTTATAATAGAAGTTCCTCTTACAGATAATAATACGTATAATTATTATAAAATTTATCCATTGCCTATTTTTGATCAAATTAAAAACAAAACTTTCATTATTATTCCCGAATATCCCTTCCTTATGGTGAAAGGTTCGAAGTACTTGCCGGTCGCGTCTCCGTGTCAACATGTGTTCGGCGATAATCAGTACATATGCACTGAACATAATTTTATCCCTTACTCAACGATAACGTGTATGGAACAATTGATGCAGTTTCACAATGACTTAACTCAATGTCATAGACGAGTAGTTCATATCGAAGAAGTTAAAGCACAACGTCTTTCTTCTGCCCGTTGGATAATATATTCACGAAATAAGGAAGTAATGTCTTACAAATGTTGAAACGATATAACAAAAACATCTATGATGGGAACTTATCTCGTTCAAATAGATCCTGGCTGCGAGATTCTACTTAATGATCTTCATTTATATTATCTTCAACACACATTGGAAAAATTTGAATACAAGGTGACACCTATTATTAATTTACCTCAGCCAAAGAAGGAAATCCCTATTCCTGTCGATCCGATTGATATTAAGGGAATTAATTTGGATGACATAAAGTATCTATCTGCGGCCTTAAAAATGAAAAGTTCAAGTGAAAGTGAAAGTGAAATTAAATCAATAATAAAAGTTAACAGTGTCAGTGTAGGAACTCTAATTTTATATCTTATATTAATTACTATTTGTTTAATTTTAGTTATAAAAAGTGTTAAGAATAAAATTTTAAGCAAGGGTCGAAACCTTCAGAAGTCAAATTCTTCCGACGGTTTCGAACTTAAGGGGGGAAGAGTTATGTTGGACCAAAGCATGAGAACAGTAGAAGTAAATGCTTAATCAGCGGAATAGGAATAACAAATGATTTCTCACGTTGTCTCATGCTTTGGGATCATATGTCTTGAGAAAGTATTATTAGAATTAAATCGGTGATTAATCCAGAGCATGTAATTCTGTTCGGACGTGTCCATTGTAATTTTAATTAATTTTTAATTAAATAGTTTTAGTTTAATTAATGTAATATTTTTTTAAAAAGCCCTTTCGCGCTCCCGTAAACTTGTCTATATACACTAATAAAATAACATTTTGTATTTGATTGAGTGAGTCACTATTGCTGAACGCGAAAAAAATTTAAATTAGGTAGAGGGTATGGTTCATGATTTCCTTAATTCAATTTATATGTCGCAGACTACTAGTTAATTCTGTATTAGAAATTATAAATTATATATATATTTTTTTAAATACAACTAAATCGGCAAACAAGCGTACGGCTCTCTTGATGGCAAGTGACTACCGTAGCTTAAAGACGTCTGCAGCACCAGAAGCATCTCAAGTGTTGCCGACCCTATCCCCAGTTCCCCCAGGAGCTTAGCACCTTGCTCACACAGGAACACAGCACTGCTTGAAAGAAGTATTATTTAGCTGTGATCTTCTGTAAGGTCGAGGTACTTCCCCAGTTGGGCCGCGCCAGATTTTGAGCGGGATATCTCCACCTGTGAGACCCCCAGAGGTGGGGACCTCTAAAAGTTAGTTTATTTTATTTTTATTTTATTTTATTTATTCAGAAAAACTTACAGCTATACATAACAAATTAAAAATACAATTAAAAAACTAAAAGCCATTTATAAGTTTTTACAATTAACAACTAAAGAGTGCTGTACTAAATTAAGAGCTTGAGTAAAACAAAACTTAAACTTAGGATGGTTTGAGAACTTAGCTGGATCATTAAACTGCATAGACATTATTAACTATCGGAAGAGAAGTATAAAAACATTAGTTTATTAGTTACCTTTTTTTTCTGTTTTTTAACAACTAATCGCATAAATGTGACCGTCTGTCACAAGGACGGCCGGTTAAAAAAAATCTTGAAATTCCCGAGACGTTATTTATTGATTGGAAAATATAAAAACAAGAAACGAATTGGCCGAGTTGGTCCAGTTGTTCTTCAGTTGCGCCTAGAAACACATTTTGCGGCCACTGTTCAGTTTTCATGAGCTATATATATTAGAGGTCGAGGTCGAGGTTATATATATATTAGCTGTGCGCATCGCGGTTTCACCCGCATAGTTACCGATCCCGTGGGATTGTCGTCATAAAACATAGCCTAGTAACAACTCTGGATCTTCAGCTATAGTTTTTGCGTGAAACGATAGCACCCATCCTCATCATATTAGTAGGATAAGGTAGTCATAATGTTTTTTATTACGAGAAGTTCGTCGTATTTCGGGAGCAAAATGGACGAAATTCTTCCCAATATCACTTTAAACTAGTCGGAATTGTTTATGGAAAAAAAACCTTTAAAATATTTTTAACGTAATATTAGCAAAGAGGCTGTACAAAGTGTGCACAGAGATAAGTAAGCTTATTTTTTTAAATAATGAACATTATTTTTAAGAATATAAGGTGTAATTTTGCATGTGTTAATAATATTTTATAAATATTTTACACCTTGTTGTGAAGCGGTAAAAACTAGTTTAAATTAGGACCCATTGAAAGTGAGACGATTTGGACTGTTGTAACTATTTAAATATTTCGTAAATGTGACAAAAGTATCATCCCTAAATTTGGAGGAATTTAACAAGATAACGGTTAAATCTCGTAAAGCCCCTAAATATATTTACCTCAGAAATATTGAATTAATATTACGCTATATATTCTATAATATGTTAATATTAATACGTAAAGCAAAAACTTTTTACCCTTTTTTACGAAAACTGCGCGGACGGAGGAGTATGAAATTTCGCAGACTTACAGTTTATAAAATTATAAAATATTTATTTAATCATTTCTGATTAACTAAATCAAAATACGAATTACTTGGTACTAAGTAAATTTATTTTTCGCTTTTTAGTTTCCTTTTTGAAGTCGGTTTTTTTTTGTTAAAAATTATTTTTAACGATTATTTTTTATTAATATAATTATTATAAAATATTCATTTAATCATTTCTGATTAACTAAATCAAAATACGAATTACTGGGTATTAAGTAAATTTATTTTTCACTTTTTAGTTTCCTTTTTGAAGTCCGTTTTTTTTTGTTAAAAATTATTTTAACGATTAATTTTTATTAATATAATTAGCTGTGCCTGCGACTTCGTCCGCGTTTTGGGAATTTATTTATTTAACGTGATTTTTTAAATCGGTATAACTTTTTTATTTATGAACAGATTGACATAAAACAAACACTAAATGTTAAGTGGAGCTTTATAACCACATCTAAATCAGATGAGCCGTTTCTGAGATTACCGTGCACAAACGCACAGACTAACAGACAAAAATTCTAACAATCATTGTTTTGGGTGCTATTTACGTTAATAAAGGTCCCAATACCATTTATTGTCATATATCTTCCATGTACAGATAACGATGCGTTACAACTTTATTATACGTATTGATTAAATATAGCTTGTTGTATGTATGTATTACTGTTTGGTTAGTAAAATATTTATCCTGTAAACATGTTAAGTACCACTATTTATTCAGTCGGTAAATAATAAAACAATTACCTCACTTACTGAGATGGTGCATTGTGATGTCATCGAAACATTCATTCTTATATAAATAAAATTGAAGTGTCTGTCTGTGATTCAAAATAATTGTGTTTTTTCACAGACAACCGCTGTGGTGTAATGGCGCGAGTGCGTTGTCGGTAGCGCCTAAATACCGACGGTCGCGGGTTCGATTCCCGCTTGCAATGGATATTTATTTATTTATTTATTCTTTATTCTTTATTGTACACCACATAGAGTAATTTAATACAGAATTGTAAAGAAAAAAAGTATAATGCACAATGAGGTGGCGGATATTTGTGTTAATTAGAATATTTATTTCTGGTCTGGCTGTTAGTCCTTGTGGGTCTCCCCACTGTGCCTTGGAGAGCACGTTAAGCTGTCGGTACCGGTTGTTATCATGTACACCTGATAGCGATCGTTACTCATAGCAGGGAGTATATCCGCCAACCCGCATTGGGGCAGCGTGGTGGATTAAGCTCTGATCGTTCTCCCACATGAGGAAAGAGGCTTATGCCCAGCAGTGGGATGTTACAGGCTGAAGCGTGTTTTTTTCAAGTGAATATAGTTATTTACAAGATATAATACAGATATACCTACGACCGTCCTGTAATCATTATTTCTTTTATTGCTTTTATGTGATAAAATGAAGACCATAAAAAATTTAAATGCGGAAGGGCTACTAGGCACTAGCAGTAAATATTATTAAGGCAAGGTTAGGGGTAGTTCGACTCTGGGGCGAGGTGGCGAATGCTAGCGCGACCCCATCTTGCCTCACCCAGGCGGACGACTGCTCACACGTGGCGGTTTTTTAGTCAGTAGGAGCCTGACATAACCCTCTGGTGCCCCCGCGCCAGGAAAAAAGAAGTAGTTCGACTGGGAGTACGTCGACCTTACAGAAGATCACAGTAACATGAGACTGGTCACAAGCTGTGTTTGGTTTCTGTGAGAGTAAGGTATTAAGAGTCCTTGTTAAGGCTAGCTTGCAATGCTTCTGGTGTTGCAGGCGTCCATAATCTACGGTATCCATCGGGTGGGACCGTACGCTTGTTGACCAACTTTGGAATAAAAAGTTTGTGTACATATGCATACGCACGTAAGAAGTTATACTTCATTGACTAGCCAACATCGCGTTGCTAACTTCTTCTTCCTTGACTAGTTAACTACAGGGTGTCGGTTTTTTCTCTCATCATTTTCCCCTAACACGCCAAAAGAAGTAGAACTTCAAAAAAAAAAAAAAAACAATAATATATTTAATTGACTTACTCGTATAACGTTGTAAAAACTGAGAAGTACTTTCAAAGTTTGTAGTGTAACTAGACTTTAGTTAGCTGAAACAATTGTTAATTAGCGCAAGTTGTCGAATGAGTTCTAATGAAAATAATTAACGTGTTTAGTGATTCGCGAACGTGGGAACTGCCATTGACTTATCTGAATATTACTTTTTTTATTTCAAAAATTACTTGAAAATTATTAAAAAAATTACTAAATACCTAATTGTTTGCTCGTAAACGAAAAAAAAAAAAAAAAAACGATTTCACTTATATCGACAAGTAAATAGCTGCTATATATGTTACTATATATAGTTTTTAAATGTACGTCCTGTGCTGGCAGCATTTGTAAAGGTGCGGACTGAAAAGCAGCTATAAGCTGAGGCTACAACCTTTTCACCAGCATTTTTTTATACAATCTCTGTAAATTAGACTAAGAAATCTTTTGTTTTTTTTTATGCTTGGTGAATAAAAGTCTTTATTATTATTATTAAATACAATACGAAGGTAGACGAAAAAAATATTTACTGATCCTAAAGTATGATTTTAAAGTAGTACAGCCAGAGCCAGTGATACCTCCTGGGGGGATTGGAGATTGGGTCGGCAACGCACTTGCGATGCTTCTGGTGTTGCAGGCGTCTATAAGCTACGGTAATCGCTTACCATCAGGTGAGCCGTACGCTTGTTTGCCGACCTAGTGACAAAAAAAAACCGATATCAGAGAGTTTCCTAAATAGTAAAGTGTGACTAATGATGTCGAAAGCTTTTGAGATCAATAAAAATTCCCAAAACTAGCTGTTTTTCATCAATCTTATTTTTATTGCAAGTCAATCGCGCGATGTCTATTCACCTTATCGCGAATTGAAAAACACGTTAAAAAGATTAGAAACACCTGGCAAACGTTTTGAAAATAAAATGAATCCGTTTAACCGATTATTTCATCACGGAGATATCAGATATATATTTTTTTATTATTGTGATAAATTATCAAAAACGTGACCGATAGGTGAGGATAAGCTTATATGAAAGTCGGGTTAACAGTTCATACTGATATTATAAATGCAAAAGTAAGTAACTGTCTGTCTGTTACGCTTTCACGTCTAAACTTCTGAACGGATTTTGATGAATTTGGTACAGAGTCAGAGCAGGTCGTGGTAAAGGACTTATATAAGCCGTATAGGCCATATAAGTTCAACCTTAGTTAAGGTTGGTCGGTAGTGCACCCCCAAGTGCTGAAGCCGACATACGGTCTAGGAATGCCTACCCGGGCATCCTATATCACCCGTAAATGGGTTACCCTGCGATATCAAAAAAAAAACCTTAGTTAAGGTTGCTGGATAAAACTAGGTACATTACCTAAGTTTGTAGTGTACCTTATGTGAGGATGTAACTATTGTTTTTTTTTGTTTTCTGATTCATTTGTTAATTTTATGAAAATTTAGTTTTTTTTTGGACGTTCGCTAAGTGTATATATCCTTATGGCAAAATAAATATTTTAGATAATGTCTTAAGACTTTTCTGATTGGTGCTATTTAGTCCTACTATATTTAGCGCAAACTAATTTACACACGTGTGTGTACACACGTACACACACGTGCCCACATGCACACGCACACGACATGCACATGTTCTAACTACAAGACCGTCTTGAATATCTTAATTATTTTGTTTTAGTTTACTTTTAGTCCTATTGTTAAGTGTTCTCTGCGTTGACTAGTGGGTTGTTCAGTTAGCTTATATTAAACTAACGAATTAATTTAAAATCATACTTAGGCTGAAGTGATGATGATGGTGATACTCCAAACTTACTATACAATAAGAAAAGAAAAAAGAAAAACTAATAATCCTCCAATTTCAAATGAAACTTAACTCCAGCTAATAGGAATATTTTTATCGATTTTTTATTACAAAATTACTTGAGTTCTAGAAAGGAAAACTTTGTGTCTACGACCAGATACAATCGAAGAAATTTTAAATAACAGCTATCCAAACATTACTTACCATCTTCGAAAAATAGATGTTAAGCCAAAAGTTAATTATATTCCTTAATAAAAAAAATTCTCATTCTGTTTTCAGAAAAATATCCAGAAATAAAGAAGCTCTACGGTTTCGACCCCATGTTCAAGTGGGTGGTGACAGGAATGGTGTTGATCCAGTTCGCGACGATGCCCATAGTGCAGCATATGAGTTGGCCGTTCGTTATACTCCTGGCATACTGCTTTGGAGGTGTTATCAACCATTCTCTTATGTTAGGTAAGTTATATTTGTAATTTATGGGCCAATATATCAAATATTGGCCCATAAATAACATTTTATTTTTGAAATTTGAATACCAGGAAAACCAGTCTATAGAAGCTATGTTAATGCCGTGTGTCATTTTGAAAACTGTCAGATAAATGCGGTGTGTCAGAAAAAGTTTTTGAAGAAAAAAATCGTGTCTAGTCAAAAGTCAAGGAAGTTAATATTTGTAATGTTTTGAATAACATTACAAATATACCATGTATAACATTACAATTAAGCTTACCGAAGAGCACAGCTAAATAATACTGGTTTCAAGCAGTATTGTGTTCCTGTTGGTGAGTAAGGTGACCAGAGCTCCTGGGGGGATTGGGGATAGGGTCGGCAACGCGGTAAGGTACGTAACGGGCAAGGTACGGTAATTGCTTACCATCAGCTTATCCATATGCTTATCATCATATATATATATTGATAATTTTGGTCCGTAAATTACTTTGATTTTGACATATCCGGTTTATAATTGTTTGCTCGCAAAAGAAAAAAACCGATTTTAATTTACATCGACAAGTTATATATGAGAAAATTAACCATAGGTAGTCGAAAAAATACTCAATTAAATAAACTTTATTAGGTATAACTAAAAAATTACAATTCAGATCGACTTGCTCAAATTTAGTTTATTAATTTTAATTTATTTTTTATTTATACACTTTAAAAAAAAAATGAAACTGATTGAAAAATCGATACCTTACATATAAAACGTCGATCACCAGG
Organism: Melitaea cinxia; assembly: GCF_905220565.1. NCBI lineage: Eukaryota > Metazoa > Arthropoda > Insecta > Lepidoptera > Nymphalidae > Melitaea > Melitaea cinxia. The sequence goes on from NC_059423.1 coordinate 6,760,573, forward strand.
TAAAACTCATAGAGTGACATTTATGAGTGTATTATTTCGAGTGTCATGTTATCCGATAAGCCTAACGTGTGTACACATGCTTGACTGAATGGAATTTTCCTAATGTTATATTATAATTATGATAAATTTACAAAGTCGTGGTTAACAATCTAATATATATAATTCTCGTGACGCGGTGTTTGTAGTTTAACTCTTCCGAAACGGCTTGATTGATTGTCATGAAATTTTGTGTGCATGTTGGGTAGATCTGAGAATCGAACAACATCTATTTTTCATCCTCCTAAATGTTAGGGTAGTCCACCCCTAAATATATTTTTTTAATTTTTAGATAAATTATTTATTGTTTATTTTATTATGATTTGGCGTTAAAAAATACATACAATCCTAAATTTCCACCCTTCCACCAGCAACCCCTATTTTTAAATAGCGTTTAGCGGCAAGAAAACGTTTGCCGAGTCAGCTAGTAACATTACAATAATAAAGAAATGTTGAAATTGTATATATTATTTTATTTTCATTATTTACAATATAATAATAGAGAATAGAAAAATGTTGAAAATAAATAAAGAAAATAAATAGTAATACAGAAACACCGTCGGCGTCGGACCACGTCCTAGCTTTACTGGGTAGTCAGACCGTCGATCAATACAATACAATACAAATATACTTTACTAGCGGCCCGGTACGTGCTTCGCTACGTATAAAGTGAAATAATAATAATAAAAAATTTACATCAAATTCATTTATTAATAATACAAAAAAAAAATTTTATTAATTGCTAGCTATTTTAGAACTTAATCCAAAACATTTAGATAAACAATATTTTCTGTTTTTCCATTTTGAGTATGAATAAACAAACGGCTCTGGAACAGACTACATAAAGTTGACCATGTGAAAAACATGATTCCTCCAAATTCAATTATAACGTTATCGATTTGATCAGTAAATCAATATATGTGCGTGCGGCAATCCCCTTTTTTGCCATTCGATGGAGTATATATGGCAACGCACCTCTCCAACCTTGTACTCTGTAACCTTGTCAATTGTCGGTGCATTGAATCGCCTTGCATGCTCTCCTAAAGGTGTTCTATCGGCCCTTATTACGATTTTGTGATTATCAGATGGCATAAGATCGAGAGCAATTTTGAATAATTGAACTAAGGCGTTTTGCTGATGGAAAAACCTTTGTAGCTTACGAATAATTTCTCGTCTTGTATTCAAAACAATTGCACAACGTTGATCTAATTCACGATTTTCATCACCAATAAAATAAATTTGCAAAAATTGATGATCAGCGTCTGGCCCAGAATCTGTAACATTTTTTAAATTAGTTTAATTTTTAAAACTATCGAATACTTTATGATTCAAATTGATATAAACATGGGACATTCCTATTGAAGTATTTACCTTAAACGTCGACATAAAGTTATCTCTAATAATTTTTGTAGCACCAAAAGAGGTCATTTGAAATGCCGAATTTGTTTGAATTGTTGAATATGACTCAAAAAGTGCTTTGACGTTTGAGATGTCCCAAAAATTAATGAATACAATGGTTGGGGTGGAGTTTCTAATGCTGGCAATCTCACTTTTCCATTAGCACAAAACATGCCGGACGTTTCACCTTGAAAGTTAGCCGCATCACAATGTGGACATATTGCGTCTATCATTCCGATGTATCCGTACATACTAAAATCAATCTGACTGTTGTAATTAAAAGTAGCACGCATTATTTCCGCCAAAACAGCACGACGTATTCGTGATCGCCGTGCAAGATTCAGTACAGATACAGGGTCAACAGATCTATTTCGTGCATTGCGTTCACGCTGCGATGCATTAGCTTGTGCGCGTTCATCTGCAGTCTGTGATCGTCTTAGTAATGCCACATCATTTGCATTACGCGTTCGCCGACCTGTGTTTGCTCGTCTGGCCCGTGGCATTTTTCCTTCATATAAAAAAGAATAAATCTAATTAAAAACAAATTGCTACATTAATAGTGGTGTATCAGTATTTACACTTGAGCGTATATTTTTGTATAGAAATATATATGACTGCATACATCAATGTATATAAAAATGTCATTAAATAATTCATTTTTAAATCGACGTGCTTCCATCGGTTACAAATGAATAAAACACCTGTATGCGCATAATATGTTTGTTCAAGTAAAGAAACACACGTGCATACGTGTAATTCACTTCAACAGCTCTAAACTTACCGTTGTTTGAAAATTTAATTCAAATAAAACCCGTAAACGATATGAAACACCGATGACTCGCTAAAAAACTGAGAAAAGTACACGCACATAGTACATTTGAACAATTCAAGACTCATCGTTTGTATGAATGCACTCAACAAAATGTTTAAAAATATAAACACAAAGCAATAATTATCTATTTGCTTTAATTTTGCGAAGCACGTTCAAAATTAAATGACCTCATTAATCACATAACAAAATGCTTATACTGTCAACATTGAAAAAAGTTTAAATTTGACAGCACAATCCCCATCTTAAAAAAAGTTTCAATTTGACACAAAAATCTCCATTAACAAAAGGATGATGTTACAAAAAATGTGATAAATAAAGAACCGCTCGACGGATTTTGTGCAAACTTCACACATACCATCTTCTAAATAGTCCGAACAAAGACTAAAAATTTGGTTTGGATAGATGAGCTCGTTCTTGAGTTATAAAATTACAACGAAAAATGGCATTGATTTTTATATATATAGATTGTACAACCAGAAACAATACATGTAACATAAAAGAAAAAGAACCAAGCAAGAAATAATAATAATAATAATAACAAAAAAAGGAATGTACAAAAGGCGGTCTTATCGCTAAAGAGCAATCTTTTCCAGACAACCTTGGATATGAATAAGAATAAAGCGTCGATCTGTAGTTTTAAGTAATAAATCGCCTGAAGCTTGTGTATTGTTTGTGTGTTTCCTGGACCTCCGACATAGGAACAGATTCTAGAGGACACGATATATATATATTTCGAATCGGATTCAAACGAGGGAGGACAGGGGTGCTTCCGTGACCATGGTTGATGTATCCGAAACGTCGGGTATTTAAAAAAAAAACTCAATAAATTACGATAAAATCCGAAAAAAGTTATTTCATTTTAATTAAATGAAATTCGAGTAAGAATTAGAAGATATATGGATTATGTAAATATAATAATGTGATTTGTGTTGTTTCAGCAATTCACGAAATAGCCCACAATCTAGCATTCGGCCACAACCGACCGCTCCACAACCGCCTCTTCGGCTTCTTCGCGAATCTCCCAATTGGCATCCCCATCTCGATTAGCTTTAGGAAGTACCACTTGGAACATCATAGGGTGAGTAGTTTTTTTATTATTATTCATTTATGTGTGTGTGTTTTTATGTCTGAAAGTAACGAGCTCGTGAGAAGAGTTCTATACTATTGTTTTATAGAGAAAGAGGCCAGATATTGCTGGCCGAATCAATGAATATCTTTATTTTTATTTGGGAAACATATAATTTTATACAACATTATTATATTATGACTAATTACAAGACTGAAATCAATAAAGTTTCCACTATTAGCTAATACATACAACAGCACTTATAACATTGCGTGAAACATAATGCTTGGGAGAAAAAAAAATTAACAAAAACATTGGAGAAAAAAATTTTTGTTGTTAAAAATGAAAATGAAAAATCTCTAATCTAGGTAGGCATATATTTAAGCATTTCCTTAACGTCCCACTTGTATCTTCCTATTTTGCAATTAAAAATATCAGTTACCTGTAGGGTGCTTGTTATAGAAATATGTAGAACGACATATAAAATTGTTGCCAGTGTACTTTTTTTTTGTGTACTTTTGTTAATTATTGTCTACATGTAGATTGTTATTCTCGAGTTACGGCACAGGAGAAAATAATTTGAAGGAGCCCGTCCGTGGAAGTACCTCAAACTTACAAAAGATTACATTGAAATAACACTGTTATCAAGGAGTTTTGGGTTACTGTTCTAAGATGGTCAGAGTTCCTGGGGAGGGTAGAAGCTTACTATCAGACGGACCGATCTCTTGTTGGCCGTCTTGTAGTAAAAAATAAAGATTAGAATAATTACTAGTTTCTTAATTTTAATATCCTTATATTTTTGTGTACAATAAAGAATATATTATTATTATTATTATCCTCAAAAGCCATTTTATTTATTTATTTATTTACACTTTTTTTGCACATAAAGTTAATTATGTAAACAAAAAAAAGTTGGATTAACTGCAACAGCCGGCCTTATCGCTAAAGCGGTGATTTCTTCCAGATTTTCTTCAACTTTTGGACAGAAGACTAGAATTGTTAGTAGAGAGAGGGGTTCAAAATATGTAGTATCAGACATAAAAATAAATACACATCTATACTTCTATACTAATATTAAAAAGAGGTAATGTTTTTAATGTTTGTAGGGGGTAATCGTCGCAAATACTGACCTGATCATAAAAAATCTTCCACTAACAGAAAGTTACACTATTCAGGAGTGATATAGGCTATATTTTATTGTTATTGAACATAAAATTCAGTGAAAAGTAATAGTATACGTAAATCAAGTCGAAGTAAAAAAAAATGTTATATATTTGCATCACAAAAATAATAAACGCCCAATGAAGTGGGCTTTAAGATAATATTTTTCCATACCCCAGCGCCCTCTTAGGCTTTGCTTGTGTTCCAATCATAAGTTATCAAAAGGTCTATATTGAAATGTATTCGAATTGGCCAGTATTAATGTTATCTCGAGTAGTCAGTATTGTTCACACGATGTTATCAATTTTTTTTAACACCTGTCCGATTGCTGAATTTTATGACAAATGGCATTCTAGTAACAAAAGATAAGGTAATTGTGTTATTGTCTACTGATTCACTTTTGTATATAAGTGACAAGTGATCTAATATATAACGCCTTCGATGATAATGAATGAATTATTTTTTTTTGAAATAAAAAGTATCATATTCCTATCATTTATTTTTGTGTTATCCACACATTGGGGAATTCTAAACATGTTATAATATCATATCAATAATCGACCTCCTGATGCGCACAGCTAAGGAATGGAACTCGTTACCCGCGTCTGTGTTTCCCGAACGATACAATCTGGGTGCCTTCAAGGCCAGAGTGAATAGGCTGTTATTGGACAGGCATGCTCCACCTTCGACCGCATCGTCACTTAACATCAGGTGAGATTGTGGTCAAATGCCTGCCTATTTGACATAATAAAAAAAAGACCGTTCCAGCGGGGATCTAACCTCCATCTCCGACTGACCGTGTCGGTGCTCTAGCCAACGTAGCCACGGTGGCAGGGAACCGAATATAAAATCATCATATCAAAAATTTCGATCTAACGGGTACATAGCTTAATTAGGTTATAAAGTAGTAATAGGAAGTAATACCTATGAAATTGCCGTTTTTGATGAAATAACGCACATTTTTTTTTATATTTTTAATTTTTATTATTTAAAGTAATTACCCATGGAATCAATGCATTTGTGCCAACGTAGTGGTAACTTATTGATTGATATCTTTCTTGGAAAACTCTCCTGGCCGGGAGGCAACAAACTCTTCAAAGGCATTTTGTACTGCCTCTCGAGTATTGGATTTTTTCCCGCCAAGAAGCTATCCAAATTCTGGAAAAAGTGAGTCTGTTGGGCAAGATCTGGTGAGTACGGTGGATGACGGAGAACTTCCAACCCCAGCTCCTGTAACTTGAAGACCGTCTGCTGTGCAGTATGAGGTCGCGCGTTGTCGTGCAGGAGCAGTGGAGCCGGGCGATTGACCAAAGCTGGTTGGAGACGTGCGAGCTTCCCCATTATTGTGTTTAGTTCTTCACACTACACATCTGCAGTAATGCTCATGCCGTTTGGTAAGAAGCTGTGATGAATTACACCGGCGCTAGACCACTAAATAGTTACTATCACTTTCTTAGGGGTCATTTTTCGTTTAGGGCATAGTTTAGGTACTGAATCAGGATCTAACCAACTAGCTGAGCGCTTGCGATTGTCGAATAGAATCCATTTTTCGTCACAAGTAACAATGCGGTTCAATATGCCTTCGTTTGTGTGGCTGTTGAGCATTGCAAGGCACGTCTCGACGCGTATTTCGCGCTGGCGTACATTCAATTCGTGAGGCACCCATTTGTCGAGCTTCTTTACCTTGCCAATTTGATGCAAATTGACCAATATTGTTTTAGTGCTTACTTCGAAAGCTGCTGCTAATTCAGTTGTAGTTTGAGAATCATTAGCCTCCACAATCGCCTTTAATTCGTCATTGTGGACCAACATTTTCGGCCGACCACGTGGTTCATTTCTTAGGTCAAAATTTCTGGAACGAAAGCGAGCAACCCTATAACGGGTGGTAAGATCGTTAGTAACGTTCGCACCGTAAACGTCGTTGATGCTGCGAGCCGCTTCTGTCGCTTTGCTACCACAACGGAACTCATATTCCATAACCACTCGGATTTTTAACATATCCACGATGACGAAAAACGTACAAATGCGATGTAAACAGAACGCTAACCATTAAACAAATGACTAATTATAAGAAAAGAATTCTATGTTTTTAAATAATTTGAAATTTAAGTTCTTAGCATTTTTTTTTAGTTTTGAAATAGCCAGTACGACGAAAAAAGACATATTATAAGAGATTTTCACCTATATATTGCCTCATCACGACATCTCTGGAACCATAAGGCGTAGAGACTTGAAATTTGGTAGGAATATTCCTTTCGCTGAGTAAAGGTTAGCTAAGAACGGATTTTAAGAAATTCCACCCATAAGAGAGGGTCGCGGGAAGCGTAAACAAAGGAAAATCCCCGTTTTTAAACTATAGCTCCTATCGAGATGCCAACTGAGGTAGGGCACAGCAGGAATTTCTTGCTCAAAATATGGAGCAGCCCGACTGGGGTAGTACCTCGACCTTACAGAAGATCACAGCTAAAGAATACTGCTTTCAAGCAGTATTGTGTTCTTTTTGGTGAGTAAGGTGATCAGAGCTCCTGGGGGGGATTGGGGATTGGGTCGGCGACGCGCTTGCGATGCTTCTGGTGTTGCAGGCGTCTATAAGCTACGGTAATCGCTTACTATCAGGTGAGCCGTACGTTTGTTTGCCGAACAAGTGATATTAAAAAAAAAAATCGACTAAATTTGGTAGGAATCTTTTATAGAAATGATCAAAGAGCGGATTTTATGATCTCACGTTCCCAATAAGGATTGCGGGAGTGGGTGTCAATGAAAATTTTAAATGTACGAGGGGAGGTCCAAATAACCAATAAATCTATTTTTCCTTTTCAATATAGTCACCCTTAAGCTGAATACATTTATTGGATCTATGAATTAATCTTTCTAAGCCATCGTAAAAATATTTTTTACCTTTTGCATCAAAATGAGCTAAAATTGCCTCCTTTACCCCATTGTCGTCGGAAAATTTCCTTCCCCTTAAGTTTTTTTTTAAATTAGGAAACAAATAAAAATCACTTGGGGCCAGATCTGGACTGTAGGGTGGGTGGACTAGTGATTCGAAGCCATGCGTGTGCAGAGCAGCCATTGCAACTCTGCTCTTGTGAACCGGCGCGTTGTCTTGCAAGAGCAACACACTCTTAGTCAATTTTCTTCGACGTTTTTCCTTTATGGCCTCCCTCAATTTTCTAATATCGTTGCGTAATATTCTCCGGTTATGGTCCTTCCCTTTTCTTTTTAATCAATCAGTAATATCCCCTCACAATATCAAAACACAAGAGCCATCAACTTTCCAGCCGACTCCGACACTTTGAATTTCTTTGGCGGTGGTGTCCCCTTTTTATGCCATTGCATGGACTCTTGTTTGGACTCAGCCTCAAAGTGATGAACCCATGTTTCATCTCCGGTAACAATCCGCTCCAAAATCTGAGCAGGTTCGTCTCCACACAACTCCAAAAATTGTTTTGCGCATCGACGCGTTGCTGTTTCTGAAGCGGCGTAAGCATTTTCGGTACCCATCTTGCACTGACTTTTGTCATACCCAGGTGGTCATGTAGGAATCGCAAAATGGTAGTACCTGATACTCGAACTAATGCAGATAACTGTTTTTTCTTCAAACGGGTGTTCTCCAGTACAATTTTTTTCACTTTTTCGATTATGTCTGATGTGGTGGCCCCAACTGGCCTTCCCGAGCGGGGGTCGTCTTCAATCGACTCCCGACCATGTTTAAAAAGACCAAGCCACTTGTCATACATCATTGATGTACGAGGGCACTGTTCCCCATAAACGGTTTCCATTTCATTCAAAATGGTCTGAGCGCTCTTTCCCTGCTTGGTAAGGAATTTTATCACAGCACGGTGTTCAATTTTCTCCATAGTTTCAGTTTTCTTCCGGATTTACTTGTTTAGCAGCCGAGTATTCGTAAGCGAATGACGCAATAGGGCTGAAACTCAGTTTATATACTAATAATGAGTCCCCAATTAATATGACACTAAGCGAGCTACCATATCCCCACTCCATCCCTTCCATTCCACGAACTTTTGGACCTCCCCTCGTATGTAACTCCGAAACTATTGAACCAATGTTTATAAAATTTTGTAAGCATCTGTAATTGAAATGAAATGAAATTTATTAAACATAAACAAAAACAGAAAATAGTTTTTACAATTTCAGACATATATATGTTGTAGTTACGTTATAAAATACACACAAAACAGTATATATGTATATAAGGAAGCTCTATTTCTAATCTATTCATCTATTCATACGTATTTCCTTAATCCTATAATTTGTTCTAACTTGGGAGATAGGGTAGTTTTTGTCCTAGTATAACCTAATTAAGTTATGGGATTATATATATATATAATCCCATAAACTCTTAAAAACTTATGTACAAAGTTTCGTGATGTTCTGTTCAGTAGTTTTCGTGTGAAAGCTTCGTGTGAAAGCGTAACGAACAAACTTACATTCACATTTGTATTTATTAGTAGGGATTAATAGCATAGTTATAAGAATAAATAAAAATTTGTTTGTCTAGATACTTTGTACTTTATCACTACTTTTTTTAACATCATAATTTAGACAGCGAAATAGCACTGTTTTCAAGAAGTGTTGTGTTCCTGTGGTGAGTTAGGTGACCAGAGCTCCCCCCAGGAGATTGGGGGTAAGGTCGGCAACGAACACGCGATGCTTCTGGTGTTGCAGGCGTCTATAGGCTACGGTAACCGCTTCCCATCAGGTGGACCCGTACGCTTGTTTGCCGGCTTTTTTTTATCTTACCCTCTAACTTTTGACTGGGTGGACCGATTTCGATGATTTTTTATAAATCGAAAGGTTGTGCATGTTTGTGGTTACATTTAAATTTAATAGAGATGTGACAAGCACTGAGATATCTCTAGTAACGCGTTTGTTTCTTGACAATTTTTTCGTCTTCCTACGTTGTATTAGTTGTTGATGCAATTGAAGTCGTTTTTTTTTCGTTTTGCGAGCAAACACAATTATTCCATACCTTCAAAACGTTAGTCAATAAAACATAGGTATTACAATGTCTAACCTAGGAACAGACGACCGTGTGTATGTGAGAAACACTGATTTCGCTTCAGCCTGTAATATCTCACTGCTTGGCATAGGCCTCATTCCCCATGTAGGAGAAGGATCAGAGCTTAATCCACCACGCTGCTCCAATGCGTTCGTGCGGATAGATTTCAGGTCTACATGATAATAACCGGGACCGATGGCTTAACGTGCTCTCCGAGGTACGGTTGGGAGTCTCACAAGGACTAACAACCAGACCTGAAATAAGTATTTGTATAAACACAAATATCCACTCCGAGCGATAATCGAACTCGCGACCGTTGGCATTTAGACACCGCCGACACAGCAATCGCACCATTACACCGATAGCGGTCGATAATGACGCTTATTTTTCTCCTTTTCCAGTACCAAGGCGACGAAGTTATCGACGTCGATCTACCAACGCTTGTCGAAGCGAAGTTATTCTGTACGACAGGGGGGAAGCTAGTGTGGATTCTGTTACAGCCATTTTTCTATTCACTCCGACCTTTGGTCGTTAGGCCTAAACCGCCACAGCCCTTGGAACTGGTCAATCTGATCATTCAGCTGTTCTTCGATGCGATAGTTATCAAAGTTTTCGGTAAGCTCGATTTATTATTATTTTTTTTTACCCAACTAGTTCGGCAAACAAGCGTACGTCTGACCTGATGGTAAGCGATTACCGTTGCTTATAGACGTCTGCAACATCAGAAGCATCGCAAACGCGTTGTCGACCCCATCCCCAATTCCCATAGGAGTCCTGGTCGGTCCTGTGACCAGAGCTCCTACGGGGGGCAGGGGGAGGTGATAGCGTTGACAACCCGCTTGCTTCATGCTTCATGCTTCTGGTGTTGTTCTATGCATATTAAATATATATATATATATATATATAATATATAAAATTCTCGTGTCATGGTGTTAAACATTGAACTCCTCCGAAACGGCTCGACCGATTTTAATAAAATTTTGTGGGCATATCGGGTAGGTCTGAGAATCGGCCAACATCTATTTTTCATACCCCTAAGTTATAAGAGGGGGGGGGGATTAAGGGTGTTAATAACATATATGGCAAAACAACGTTTGCAGGTTCAGCTAGTATATATATATATATATATATATATATATATATATATATATATATATATATATATATATATATATATATATCATTATCTAAAACTTCTCTACCTCGGGAATGACATCCTTGCCTTTATGTCAAACATACTCTATTTATTTTGTATATTAAAATAAACTTAACTTCAACAATATTTGTACGATAACTTATCTATAGTTGACACTCGATTGCTTATCAATTAATTAACAATTTATTTTTTTAGGGTGGAAAGTGATGGGTTACTTATTGATTGGGTCATTACTGTCAATGGGGATGCATCCAGTGGCAGGTAAATATGGCTATCTATTTTATATATTATTCTTTCTCTTATACTATCTATATATATATAATAAAACTGTAGAAGTCGAATTTCTGTATAATGAAAAGAAATGGTAAAAACCAAGTCGGGGGGATGTAAGAAGTGAAATAGAACTAATGGTAAAAGATGCGATCCCAAGCCGATCTTCACCGAGCCAAAAAACCAGTATTATTTTAAGCAATCCATATTTAATATTGTCTAATGTACTAAATTTATTATATAGTATGTTTCATTCTATTATCAGCTCGGTGAAGATCGACTTAGGTTCGGATCTTAGACTATAATGTAGATATTTTTCAAATTTGTTTTTGTCTGTTTGTCTGTCTGTTTGTACGGCCTGCCTGGCCCGATTTAAACAACATCAACATATAGAATACTTTTGATCTGAAAAAATTAGAGTTCATTGATTTGGGATATTTAAATTGGGATGAGTTGAAATAGTTAAATTGAAGGAATAATAAATTGACGCACGCGGATGAAGTCGTGTGCATCAGTTAGTCAATTACTAAAAACCACGGATTGTCCCATCGTGCCGTATTAAGCATTTCTCCATGTCCTTCGAAATGAGCCGCTTTCGTCGTTCTTATGCTGTGTGGCTACGGCATTAAAGAATATAGCCACCCCCTCTCTTCCTGTTGGTGTCGTAAGAGGCGACTAAGGGATAACACAGTTCCACTACTACCTTGGAACTTATAAAGCCGACCGATGGCGGGATAACCATCCAACTGCTGGCAATGAAATACACAGGCCGAAGACGGGCAGCAGCGTCTTCGGTGCGACAAAGCCAGGCCTACGGTCACCAACTCGCCTGCCCAGCGTGGTGACTATGGGCAACACACATGAGTCCACGCCATTTTTGGCTTGAACTTGTGGAGGCCTATGTCCAGCAGTGGACTGCGATAGGCTGGAATGATAATGATGGTGATCGGTGCTTTTTGTTTAGAAATATTTATTTAAAGTATGTTTTTATATGTGAGTCATCCCGCCGTGCTTTGGAGAGCAAGTTAAGCTATCGGTCCCGGTTGTTATCATGTACACCTGATAGTGATTGTTACTGATAGTAGAGAATATATCCGCCAACCCGCATTGGAGTAGCGTGGTACATTAAGCTCTGATCCTTCTCTTACATGGGGAATGAGGCCTGTGCTGAGCTGTGGATACGTTACACAAAAAATTAATATATACATATGTCCCATAAAAATTTAAATAATCGCTTACAAAATAAAACATTTCCTCCCACAGGTCACTTTATATCAGAACACTACATGTTCCGTAAGGGTTTCGAAACGTACTCCTACTACGGACCCCTAAACTGGATCACATTCAACGTGGGCTACCACAATGAACATCACGACTTTCCCGCCGTCCCCGGTAGCAGGTTACCTGAGGTAAGTTTCGTTTATTACAGGTAAATTTCGATTATGATAAAAATTTTTAGGCTTAAAGAACTTCATTTCATCAAGAATGATCACAGCCGGCCAGACTTGGGCCAGGCTGATTAACCCAGACTCGGCCATGCCAATGATCACCCAACCTTGCCCAGCCTTGGCCATTCATTGGAGATCCAAGCGTGGGCATGGCCCAGTTCTGGCGACCAAGCCTGGCCCATCGTTATCATTCCAGACTTCCACCAAGACTGGCTTGCAAGCTTGGCCCAGAGTTCTACATAGTTGGACCAAGCCTGACACAAGCTTGGCCCCGTGGTACTTTCCTCAATGGGGTATTATAAATTTAGATCCTTATTAAGTAAGATATACAACGTGTAATTAATCTGGCGTCCTTTCATTTATCTGCGATATCAGAATCGATATTATAACCTCAATATGCAACTTACTTGCCCTAACGCTCTAAAACAGTTGTGTGTGTGTGTGTGTGTGTGTGTGTACTTATGAACTTACGTAAGAAGTTATGCTTCATTGGCTAGCTAACTTCACGTTGCTAACTTCTTCTTCGTTGACTAGCTGACTACAGGGTGTCGATTTTTTCTCTCATCATTTTTCCCTTACGCGCCAGAAGAAGTAGAACTTTTCGACTAGCCCGTTGGCGCAGTTTGTAGTGATCCTGCTTTCTGCTCTGAGGGTTGTGGGTTCTATTCCCCGAGTCTGGGTGTGATATAAATATTTATTTATATATGTGTTATTTATAAGTATGTTATATACCAGTCGGCTGTTACCTGTAACAAAAGCATTAAGTTGCTTACTTTAAGAACAGACGACCGTGTGTGTATTGTGTAGATAACACGTGGTTCAATAAGTCCCGAGACTAAGTACTAAAAAAAGGTCTTTTTTATAAAATTAATTTTTATTCATCAACATAGTCTCCTCCAAGAGCGATACAGTCCCTCCAACGCTTTTCTAACTTTTCTATCCCATGTGTGTAGAACGATTTGTCTTTGGCTTCAAAATAAGCCTCCGTTGCTGCGATAACTTCACTATTTGAGTCAAATTTCTTACCCTGAAGCATTTTTTTGAGGTCTGCAAACAGCCAGTAATCGCTGGGGGCCAAGTCTGGCGAATAAGGGGGATGAGGAAGCAATTCGAAGCCCAATTCGTTAATTTTGGCCATCGTTCTCACGGACTTGTGACAAGGCGCGTTGTCCTGGTGAAACACGACTTTCTTTTTGTTCATGTGAGGCCGTTTATCCGCAATTTCGTACTTCAATCGCTCCAATAAGCACATGTAATAGTCACTATTTATATTTTGTCCCTTTTCAAGGTAGTCGATGAAAAGTATTCCATGCGCATCCCAAAATATAGACGCCATAACCTTACCGGCCGATTTCTGAGTGTTTGGACGCTTCGGGCGGCTTTCACCAGCCGCTCTCCACTCCGCTGCCTGCCGATTGGATTCCGGAGTGAAATGGTATATCCAGGTTTCATCCATTGTTACATACCGACGTAAAAAATCCTTTTTATTATGATTCATCAGCGCCAAACATCGCTCTGAATCATTGATACGTTGTTCCTTTTGATTAGTTGTAAGCAAACGCGGCACCCACTTAGAAAAAAGCTTTTTCATGGCCAAATTTTTATGTAAAATAGTGAAAACATTACCAGCTGAAATCTTCACTATCTCGGCTATCTCTCGCACTTTTACCTTCCGATCTTCCAATACGATTTTGAGGACTTGGTTAATATTTTGTTGAGTTACTGCTTCATTTGGACGACCTGAGCGTTCCCCATCATTGGTGTCCATGCGACCGCGTTTGAAGTCGGCATACCACCGACAAATGGTTGCTTTAGAGGGAGCTGATCCTGCATAACATTTTATAAGCCATTGCTGTGCTTCAACGGTATTTTTTCCCATTAAAAACAATGTTTTATCAACACGCGAAACTCGTTTTTTTCCATTGTATCGAAATTACAACCGTAGCGTCACTTAAATGTTTCAAAATCAATAATTTTATTGTTCCATTTTTAAAAATTTGACACATATTCTTGTATTGATAGCCAGTACTTTTTAAAAATCAAAAGAGTTTTTAATATATGCGCCATTTCCAGGTTAGTCTCGGGACTTATTGAACGATCTAGTACTTAGATATATAATAAAATTGCGCATTAAATAATTATCTTAATATATATAAATTACGCTTTGTTTGTTCGCGATAGACTTCCTAAACTACTTGACCAATTTGAATCAAATTTGCACACCCTGTGCAGTTTGATCCAACTTGAAAGATAGACTATATTTTATTTCGATATATATACTTGTTATATTAGAAAATAATGAGAAGGCGGTACGAAGTTCGCCAGGTCGGCTAGTTATTTATAAAATTGCCGTCGCGTGCACTTTACTCTCGTGTCTATTCTCACGCGTCTTCTCAAAAATATATTTTTCATAATATTAACTTTCGAATCGAAATGATAAAGAAATTTGCATTGTTATTATAATTATCTTCGGTTACAAGTGAACAAAAGCGCGATTTAATTGTATCTTAAATATAAATGCAAGAGATTGTGATGGATCTTTGTTACTCTTTCATGCAAAAACCACTTGACCAATATTAATAAAACTTGGTACGTACATAGCTGTAAATCTTGAATATCACATATGCTACTTTTTATCTTATTATTATTTCCTCGGGATCGGAAATTAAGCGGGTGAAAGTGCGTGGCGCGGCTAGTCTTGTTTAAAATTGTATTTCAAACGTACTAAAATACTATATAGCCTATACCCATAGCCTTCTTCGGTAAAAGGGCCATCCAACACAAAAATAATTTTTCAATCCGTATCAGTATTTCCTGAGATTAGCGCGTTCAAACAAACAAACTTAGCTTTACAATATTTGTATAGATTCCTCCTTGTCACACATGGTCATTTATGAGACCCCCCTCCTACCTACCCACCTGGCCCAGCAGGCGAGCCGTATACGCTTGTTTGCCGACCTAGTTATATAAAAATTAAAGTCCGTTTTTTTTAATATTTGAATAGCATTCCACCCGGGCTTTGCACGGGTATTTAAAAAAATTCAAAATAATTTTTTTCCTAATTTTTTCAAAACGTAATATACAGCATACCGCCCGCGGACAGTGTAGTTTCCTAACAGTGAAATAATTATTCAAATCGGTTCAGCAGTTTCGGAGCATATTCAATGCAAACAGACAAACAAATCTTTTACTCTTAATAATATTAGTATAGATAACAATCATAATTATTTATTTCGAAACTAAGCCAACAAAAGCACTCGGATACTACAGGCGTATTTAACCGATAAATTGACATTGACATAATCATGGCATTGGCTATGTCTCGCCAGCCGTGAAATCTATATATAAAAATTAATTGCTCGTTCGTTTGTCTCGCTAAAACTCGAGAATGGCTGGACCGATTTGGCTAATTTTGATCTTGAAATACCTTGAAGTTCAGGGAAGGTTTGTGAGAAAAATAAAAAAATTAATAACATTAAATAGTAAAAACGACAATTTAATTTTCCAATACAAAATGTTCCTAACTTTGAAACGTTTGATGACATCAAAAAAAAAAAAAAAAACTAATAAATATAAAAAAAATTGTCACTTGGTTGTCAAATATTTATAGATGCGTGGTGTTTTGTCCATATTTTTCGCAAATATTTGCAGTTGATACTAAGATCACCCGGTCATCTAGTCAATAATATTATTAATTTTTTACCGTCTCGATTTTCATTGCTAGTCACCTTAGCTAGTATACCTGGTTCTCATTTCGACTAAATTTTTTTATGTGTCAACCTTATAACTTTTTACGAAGTCTACCGTGTTTTAATGATTCTTTTTTAACCGACTTCCAAAAAAGGAGGAGGTTCTCAATTCGACTGTATTTTTTTTTTTATGTATGTTACATCAGAACTTTTGACCGGGTAGATCGATTTCGACAAATTTTGTTTTAATCGAAAGGTGGTGTGTGTCAATTGGTCCCATTTAAATTTATTTGAAATCTAACAACTACTTTTCGAGTTATATCTAATAATGCGTTTTTACTTGACGCTTTTTTCGTCGACCTACGTTGTATTATATATTATACCGCATAACTTTCTACTGGATGTACCGGTTTTAATAATTCTGTTTTTGCTGGAAACGGATATCCTTAGTTTGGTACCAAGATAAGGAAACCAGGATCTGATGATGGGATCCTAGAGAAATCGAGGGAAACTCTCGAAAATCCGCAATAACTTTTTACTGGGTGTACCGATTTTGATAATTTTTGATTTAATCGCAAGCTGATGTTTATCATGTGGTCACATATAAATTTTATCGAGATCTGATAACTACTTTTTGAGTAATCTTTGATAATGCGTAGTTGCTTGACTATTTTTTCGTCTACGTTGTATTACTTGTCGATGTAATTGAAGTCGGTTTTTTTTTTCGTTTGCGAGCAAACACAATTATTTATTCAAAAGTCGGTGTCAAGTGGTTCCATTCAAATTTCATCAAGATAATACGAGTAATTTTTGAGTTAAAGAGATTTTTTTTTGTGTTATATATACTCGTAGTGTATATAAGTTCAATAATTAATTATGTTTAAAATAATAATTTTCAGGTGAAACGAATCGCACCAGAGTTTTATGACGACCTGCCGCAGCACACCAGCTGGTCATCAGTCATTTACGATTTCATCATGGACCCCGAGATCGGTCCCTACGCGAGGATAAAACGTAAACACCAAGGTCTAGAGAGTTAGGTTTTTAATGTAAATACTATTTCAATATTATATATATATTCGATTAATGCAGATTTTTGGTAGTTAAAATTTCGTTATAAATAGCCAGTTTCATTCTGTAACGAATAATAATGGTTTGTTAAACAAGTATATTTTTAAAATGTCAAAAGTAATATCAGTCAGTCGTTTAAGTCTGTTAAATCTCTTATATTGTCTTAAAAATAGAATATATATCTATATATTTTATTACTTCATAAAGGTACTGAATATATTAAAGATCGTATACTACTACATATGCAAATACTTATGTCGATTTACTTTTTATTTGTATTTATAACAGCTTCCCGCGACTTCGTCCGCGTGGAATTTAAAAAGACTTATTTTTCAGTTCGCAGAGTTACAAAATAAATAAATTTCTAAAGTAAAAGTAGCCTATGTTATTTCTTATTACATCAGCTATATATCAGTAAAAGCCCCGTCAAAATCGGTCTAGCCGTTTCAGAGATTAGCCGGAAAAAACAGACAGACAGACAAAAATTAAAAAAAAATGTTATTTCGGTATATGTGTCGTGTATACATTCATATACATTTAGTAAAAAGCGGTTATTTTAATATTACAAACAGATACTCCAATTTTATTTATTTGTATAGACTAGATGTCCGGATAGTTTGCCAGAAGTCTGTCAAAAGTTAATAAAAAAATTATTATTATTATTTATTTTTTTGTATTAAAACCTTCTGTGGCCCTTAAGGAACATAAAAAATAATTACCAGGTCGATTTTTTGAGTCGAGCCATTCTAGAGTTATGCGCTTAGCAACATTCATTTTTATTTATATAGATTTGTCTAAAACGCTGTTTATTTTATTTAAAAAATGTTTTTAACATTTCTTATTCACCATCGAACTCGGTACACGTCTGTCAAGCGAAATATCAAATGCTTGAATTTTGAATAATTGCTACATTTTTTTTTAAATCAAATTTTCTGTGTAATTTTTCATTCCATAAGTACCTTCCACAAAGTGTTACAAAATTTAGTAAAGTTATGGCGTGGCTAAAGTGAAATAGGGTTTTTTTTATATATATATATTTTTTTATATGTCTGTTCAACTTGTATTTGGTAGCTTAATAAAATTAATGAGATTTATGTTTTAACCATAAAGAAGAATCTGAATTGAATATTTTATTTTGACCCAAAAATATAGGGCAAAAATAATTTTTTATTCGGAATTCTTAAAATACTTCTAACGGACCTAACCCGTCTATTTGGAAAATTGGTTAAACATAACACCTCTACAAGTGTTGTCATGTGTAACGATTTTTAATAGACTTCAAAAAGGAGGAGGTTCTCAATTCGACTGAATTTTTTTATGTATTTGTTACCTCAGAACTTTTGACTGGGAGGACCGATTACGATATTTTTTTTAAGCGCGCTAATCAATGAAATAATTTATTGCGCATTTACGTTTATAAATAAGTCAATCCTTTTTTAGAAATATCTCTTATTATTCGGCTGAATTTTTTACTCCTTTTTTTTGTTAATAAGTAAAAAAAAATTACAACAAGCTAAATAAATATGTACAAAGATACGCGTAGGAGGATTAAATTTATTTCTTTCAGTCCATTAATTTTTTATTTTTTCGGCTGTCAAATTAACAACAGTAATCTTATTTATAGCGAATAAAAAGAAAATTTATTTTAATTTTTTAAAACTAGAATAATGCATTTAATGCAGAGGTGATATTTGAGATATTAAAAAAAATGTGCACGCATTTATAACATGTTACAACATGTTACGGCACTCAGGTAACGTTAACGTTTAGATGTTGCTTTTTAAATACAATTGTAATGTATAATATTTTAATTAAATGATAAACACGATTTTGGTATATATATAGATAAAAAAAAAAATTGCTTCTAAATATGTATGGATTTATTGCGTTTTCTTTGCGTAAGTTGTTATATTTCTTGACAAGTGTTATCGTGTGGCACAGAAGTATGTGGGAAATAGTTGTATAGTCAACTAAACTGGTTTGAAGGTTGTTTCAGACGACCTTTTTTTGTATACCTTTACATTTCGACACCAACAATTAATACTACGCCAACTCAAAATTCGATAAGTTGGTTTTTTAATGAGAACTTAATAAAATGTGTTTTTATATGTAATGAAAAAATTGTGAAATTACAATGAATCAATTAACTATTAAAGATATCAAATATAAATAAGTATCTTTATTAATATAAAAGGTATCACGTTTCCCTTTTTATAAACCTTTATTGAAAAGTTCACTTTTATGAGTTAGCTTAGTATAACGTGTTAAGTAATGGCCTTGTTAACACAAAATAGTATATAAAATTAAGAATTATTATAGCAATGTATTATATAATACGCGGGATAACCATCCCACTGCTGGCTTTGAAATATACAGGCCGAAGACGGCAGCGTCGTCGGAGCGACAAAGCCAGTATTGCGGTCACCAATCCGCCTGCCCAGCGTGGGACTATGGGCAACACACATGAGTTCACGCCATTTTTGGCACGAACTTTTGGAGGCCTATGTCCAGCAGTGGACTGTATTAGGCTGAAGTGATGATGATTATATAATAATTCTTAATTACGTATTGATTCATACATAAAAATTTAATCTTAAAATGTGTCTGCTGAAAAACTTTGTTTAAAGTAACTTAACCCCTTTCTACTTCATATATAATATAAATAGTATGTTCAAAATTGTATTAAATTAATCGTATTTTTAATAAATAAAATTTTATTAATTGTGAACATTACTGTTAGTTATTAATTATTTATAAATTTCACGTGTATTGCTTTGATTGTTTATAAATAGTAAAGAGCTTACATACAAGCGCTATTTTTATGTAATATAATAAATTAAATGGTGAAAAAACTCGTGTAGTACAGATTACTATATATATATATATATATCTATATATATATATATACAGGGTTACAGGAAAAGTCGACCTAGATCCGTTAAGGGCGTGTAGTACACACCATTTCTGAATGATTTCACTATGGAACCCCCCATCCTAAACTTAACCGTTTTCGAGATATTCGAGTTTTAATTTTTTTTATGAAAATGCCCAATTTTTCGGCTATTGAATTGAATATTTTGAATTTTTTTGACTCTTATGATTATTTTTTTGGTTTTTTACATGAAGAATGAGATGCTTAATGACCTCAATGACTAAAATTGCACGTAAGTTAACTAAATAGGTCGTTGTAGACGATCGAAACTTAAGAAAATAAGTACAAATTATAAAAAAATATTTTTCTTTTCTGGATATCTCAAAAAATTATTATGGCACTTGCTCTGCAGATGTGCTTAAGAACATCTACATTTTATCAGCTATCCAACGAAGTATAACACTCTAGGTTATTTACTAACCTCAAAGGTGAAACTTAGTTTCTAAGGCTACATGGCAGTCAGAATAAATAGCGCTTATTTAATTAATTTGACTTAAGTTCAGCATCATCATCATTACAAGATCGTCGGTGATTGTAGTAAGCTAAATGAAACAATAAATCAGTTCAAAATAACATTTATTCACCTAATGTTTTTGAGGTTCATGTTCCACGTGTCCACCTCTATTTCGCACACATTTTCTCATTCTTTCACGTAGTCCACTTTTCACTACACCAATGGTTAATGTCCTTCTTATGTCGTCTTATGAGAACTTCCACTGACGATATGGGGTTGGGCTCACTGTAAACGAGGCTCTTCATGTGCCCCCATACATAAAAATCCATGGGGGTCAGATCGGGACATCTGGCTGGCCAGGGTAAAGGCCATTTTGAGATGTCCAGAAAAGAAAAATATTTTTTTTATAATTTTTACTTATTTTCTTAAGTTTCGATCGTCTACAACGACCTATTTAGTTAACTTACGTGCAATTTTAGTCATTGAGGTCATTAAGCATCTCATTCTTCATGTAAAAAACCAAAAAAATAATCATAAGAGTCAAAAAAATTCAAAATATTCAATTCAATAGCCGAAAAATTGGGCATTTTCATAAAAAAAATTAAAACTCGAATATCTCGAAAACGGTTAAGTTTAGGATGGGGGGTTCCATAGTGAAATCATTCAGAAATGGTGTGTACTACACGCCCTTAACGGATCTAGGTCGACTTTTCCTGTAACCCTGTATATTCATATTTTCTTTTAGAATCAAGTATGTGTGAAAGAAATACTCTGTGTAAGGTGCAAATATGAGTCACCCGAACGAAAGAGGTCGCCATTCTTTTATTACGAATGAGTATTCTTTGTTAGTTTTTACCCCCCCCCTCCCCCTCCTTATAGGAAAAAATTAAAAGTTGTCCTACAATATGACATATTACAATTAATCGAATAAAAATAATTGAAAAAAAAGTTTAAAACAAATCTGAATTTATTGAATATCACCACTTTCTAATTGAACCTAAATTTAGAATAAAAATTTGCAATAGGGACAAAAATTGTATAAAATTTCAACTAAATACAGTTTTTTTCGAAAAATACTCTTGAAGTAACCACTTTAATTTTTTTTTATTTGTTTGTCGATTTCTGTGTATGTGTGATAGATCTGATATTGTATGTAATCTGTACTATTACATAAGGCAAGGTATAATACAGGTGTGTACAAAAGTGTTTTTACGTGTAAAAAATATATAATGTTTTAATAAATGTTTACTTAAGTACGTCTTTGGTATTATTTGCCGACGAGGAATGCCGAATTGGCGCAACGGTTACAGCCATGTATTCTACCTGTTGCGCTGGCGGTTGCGGGTTCGTTGCGGCGTCGTTCGGGATAGCAGGTATAATTTATTTAAACCGACCCGGTATTTTACTTTAAAGTCCCGGTACCGGGTTGCGACCCGGCAAATGGGAAAAGCAGCCGTAGCCTATAGACGCCTGCAAAACCAAAAGCATCGAAAATGCGTTGCTCTACCCCCGACCCCCCCCCCAGGGACTCTCGACCACACTCACTACGTGAAGACGACACAGCTTGAAAGCGGTATCATTTACTTCCCGCGGGCTGCTACAGATTTTGGATAAGACATGAAATTAAATGCAAACATTTATTTCGCTATAAGGTGATACTCACACGTAACGTAGATACGTCAAAAATGACATCATTTACAAAAAAAAAAATTAAAGGAAAGTTAAGTTAGCAAAAATATCAAACAAAATAAAAATTTACATTTTAACATTAGGTATATTACAAAACTTACCGAAACAGAGATGCCGACACCATCTTCTGAATGGTTTATCAGCATCACATCTTTATTATCTGTTTTGCAGGGTAGTTACTTAACCAATACAGTTATCGTACAAACTTATGCTTCTAATAATATAAGATTGTATTGATTGTAATTTTATAAGGTTGTAGTATTTTTACTGTAATTATCATTTGTTGAAGTAACGAAAGAGCGTAAACATGGAGACACCATCTTCCGAATAGTTAATACTAATTTTAAAAATGATAATTTGTAAGTGAAGAAGTAGTTTTGTTTAATTATTGTGCGACTAACGGTGCTAATCGATAAGTGGCGTATAAGTAATTAGTGTGATAACATATTAAATGTAGTTAAAAGTGTGTATTCTAAATGAATAACTATGACACTAATACCAGTCGATGTCCAAATTATGACTGGTCATGGAGGTTTCGCGGCGTACCTGCATCGCTTCGGGCTTAAAAGTAGTCCCTCATGTGTATGCGACCCGGAGTGCGAGAAAACGGTGATCCATATTCTTTTGGAATGTCCACGGTTTGGCCAAAGAAGACTGGAGTTGGAAACCCAGCTATAGATAAAACTAGACCAAATTTCTCTCCACACCATCTTGGAGAAAGAGACTACAAGATCGCCTTTTCTCAAATTCGCGAGAACGGTCGCTCAAATGGCTGCCAAGGCAAATGGTTCGATCGCCGCGCTATCTCCCGTCCACGCAACACAGCCCACACTACAGAATGCAGCAGCTGCACAATCCAGCATTCCCCGAAATCCAATTATGAGGTCACTGCGAGCTGTCCCTAAAATACTGCGGAGACTTCTTGGGAGGGCAAAAACACCGACACCAACAACACACCACACTCTACGCGACGGTTGAAGAGCTAATTAGAGAAAGGTGAGAACGTGGCGAACCAAGTATAATGACGGGGGGTGTAGCCCTTTTCATGAGTGGCACCGCAGAAAAAATAGGTATAAGCTTTTGTCGTTCGGAGGATCGAGTGACGGTGTCGCCGGCGACAAGATTGATGCTCTGGACTTGCGGATAGTGAGTGGCTCGAACTATCGATGCGTGCAGCTGCAAGAAAAGATTATTGTACTGTTCGAATGGGGCGAGGAGGCCTCATTCGCGTGGGCACAATGCTCTCAAAACTCTGCGGAGAAGTCCAAGACGGTAGTAACGGTAGTAGGACTTATGTCCATGGTAAAGATCCTCATGGAAGCCACAGACGGTACAGTTTTTTTTTTTTTTTTTTTTTTTTAGTTATGTGATATATCCACAGGCTTATTATGCCCGTGCTTTTGTTATTCCATATATTGTTATTATTATTTTTTTTTTAACATGCATCGGTACTTCACCGCATTTTAGAATCTAGAAGCCTTAATAACTAGTCTTAAAATTTCAAATTTCTAAAAGTCGACGCGAGTCCACTGACCAAGACTATTCTACATATTGCTTATTTTATATTCTTATATACTAATTATTTTTATTATATTTACACTTATTTGCTAACTACAATATATGTACACTTATTTTCTAACTACAATATATGTACACTTATTAGCTACTTACAATGTACACTTAACCTATGTTATTGTTAGTAGTTATGTACTTTTTTTTTTGTGGTTAGGAATCGTTTTATCCATTTAAATTTCATTTTTTTTTTAATTTTTATTAATATATTATATGACTAATCCTATCTTATTAAGTAAATATATAAAGCCTTATCATTACAATTACATTATCCTATTCCTATACTATTACATTCAATTTTATTATTTATATTACTTACTTTACACTTTTATCTACGCATAATTTATACTTACAATACAATGATGTCTTCACACCTCTACATTTTTCAACATTTTGAGCACATTCTCAACGACGGCAGCATCTCTATGGTGAATGGCCATCTTGAGACTATGCTCAAGGATTTTCTTGTCCGTCATCTCCGCTGCCCTCGCCACAAAGCGACCAATTGCGTCGTCACGGTCGTCGGTGTAATAGACACAGCAGGGCTATTCTGTAAATAACAATTTCGATATCGAGCTTCACCTGAGTGACAGCGCTAACTTCGAAAGCGAACCCACTTCACCTTGGTTTGGAATTATGTAAACATTCCGTACGCACAAGCGATGTGAAGTGAGTGTCGAATCGAAGAGCGACAATTTAGAGCTGTGTTTATTTTATCGATATTCTTTTCTTATGACTTTATTTTAGAATATGTGCATGAAGTCAAGGGTCGAATCAAGTCTCGAATTGTGATGTGTGAAGCGGTAAATCCCCTTACAGAATACCGAATTCATACTATTAAATGTCAACGTTCTCACGCAACAGAGTTCGACTCGTCGCCGCACTCACAAATGTGGCGATACGGGACTGTCGAGTTTTAATGAATACGAATTTGATATCTCACCGCGGATTCCGCTGTCGAGACACGAAAATGTTCTTACAGAATAGCACTACAGGTGTTGGTGTGTCTAGTCACCGCGACTACAGCGTGCGAAACGCTGTCGTGGATCTTGAGCCTCCTTGTATTTGTCTGGAGGACGATGACGTCCTCATAGGTCTGGCCCTGCGCCTCATGAATGGTTAAGACGCGCGATCCCTCACCGGACCCGTATCCCTGATCAGTCAGCAATCTCTTCTCCTCTTGCGTAAATACCAGGTACAGGGTTCGGTCCCTTCCTACAGGAATGCGCGCGCCTGTGAGACTCTCCACTCGCAAAGATCGGATCTTTGTGCTTGAGCTGTACACGGACTTGTAAACCTCACTGATGGCAAAGGCGACATCTTTGGGGTTACGATGCGTGCACGACAACTCGCACGAAATAGTCGTTATAAGGGTTGGTCTACAATACCGCATCTCGAACAGGTTATCCCTGTCGATGTACGGCAGTTGGTTTATGTCTCCGATGAGGACTACCTTCTCAGCTCCCGATAGTCGGGCGGCCATTACTATGGCTCCGAAATGGTTCATGAGGGCTTCGTCCACCGTTAGGCGGTTGATTTTTGAACCCTCACGGAAGCCATTTACCAGAACGGAGGCCATAGTACGCACCCTTTGCTTGACCTTGTTGCCATAGCGGTGCACCAGTTTTTCTTTTAGATCTTTAGCCGCCTCGACTGTGGTCGTAATCACGACTTCTGTGTCCCCATCGAAGTCCCTGACTATTCGGGTTGTCTTGCCGCATCCCGGTACCCCGTTTATCCACTCCAGTGATGGTAGTTCCCAGGTCACGTACGGTAAGCCGGCTTCGGCCCGGTCGCCCGTGATGGTTTTTGCCATCCGTAGCATCCGGTCACCCAGCATTACTTTCGTGCATCTCGCCACTACCACCACCGGGTCCCCTTCGGGTGTTTCAAAGGTTTGTGACTCCTCGTCATTACCCTCAGACTCGACCGCGCTCACGAAGCCTGCTGTGATGTTATATGCGGCCATATACCTACCCGACATCTTGCCCTTGAGTATTTGTCGGGTATCACTGTTGTATATGGCTGATTCGGCTTCTTCGAGTTCCACCTCCAGTAATCTTTGGTGATCGTACTGGTAGGCCTGCATGATCTTTTTGCAGGTGGCCAAGCTTACCTCGCGGTTTGCCTTAATAATGGCCAGGAACTCGATTAGGGCGTTTTCCGCGTGTTGAAGCGGTGTGGACGCCGGTCGATGTCTCGGTGGTGATACTTGTCCCATATCGGCCCTAGTTCGAGCGGCCGGTGACGCCGCTGGGTGCCTCGGACTATTGTCTTTGGTGAACCTGCTCAGCGCCTCCGATAGTCGCTCTCCCTGTCCAGCCTTTTTGGGAGAGGGGTGATGGGGAAGCTTACTTTGCTTCGGGGAGATGGTTGCCTGGATAAATGTCGCCAATGACATCGAGCTCGGCTTAGATTTGGGTGCGGCCGTTGCCCTACGTTGTTCTACCTTCTGGGCCTCGACCTTTAGTTGTAGGCGCTCCGAGTCGCTCGGTGCGGCTTCCCCGAGAGCCGGCGATGCAGAGGGTGAAGGTGATTTTGATTTTGGTCTTAAGTAACCAAGGTCCTCCCCCCTGTCTTCGTAGACAATGACCTCACTGTTCTTGGAGGCCATTAGGCAACCGTACCTATCTGATACGTCGCCTCTATCATAGCCGACTCTCATCGAATCAATACTGATTCTTCCGGGGATTCCCCCGGTGATCTCGCTCATCCGCTGTAGCCACAAGCTGGACTGCGCGAAGGCGGACGTCTCTCCCCATTCGAAGAGTGCGATCTCTTTGTTTTTTAACCGCAACAAACGATAGGTCGGGTCGCCCTCCTGTTCTTGCGCTAGCGCTGTGATTTTTGTGCGCCTTATGCTTGTCTTTTGAGTGCTACCGTTTATCAATAAGGCGAGTCCCGGCGAAATCGCCAGCCGATTGAGTTCTTCGGAGCGACAGAAGCTTATCCCCATCCTCTCCACTTCGCTGTCCATGAATAGAGCCACGCATCTGGTCCTAATACCAACTTCTCCACTTCCATTCACTTCACTGGGCGAGGATTGTGTCATCCTGCTCTGAGTCGGCTGCGGAGGTGCGTTTTGGTTGGCTCTATTCCTGAACAGGTCCTGGAGTGAGGGAGACATGGTCCTAGTTATTTGGCCCAGAAGGGTGCGGCCAGGAGACATCCGCGGAGCTGTTGTGTTATCTCGCTGAGCGGCTTGTTGGACACGGTTTTGCTCTATTTGTGCTTGTGTGTAGTGTATCTGAGTGTGTGTTGTATGAACGACGGTGTTGGCACTCTGCGCAGGTGTTAAAGCCGGTGATGGAGAAAGCGTGCTGTTCCTCTTTGCGGCTGTATTGACGGCCTTTCTCGCGAATGGGAGGAAGGACGTTCTGCTGGCCTCGCTCTCCAGGATGGTATGGAGCGATGGCTGGTCCAGTTTAATCTGGAGTTTGAGTTCCAGATCCAGCCTTTCCTTGCCGAACCTCGGGCAATTCAGTATAATATGCAGAACTGTCTCCTCACAATTCGGGTCGCAGATACACGAGGGACTGTCAGTGAGGTGGAATCTGTGAAGATACGCCGCAAATCCTCCGTGGCCGGTCAGAATTTGCGTGTCGACAGATGTTGGTGCCGATTTCCTTACCAGTCTGTAAGCGGTCTTTACATCCGGTAGGAATATTTTCGTGACCGAGCCAGTCTTCGAAGAATTGTATCTGTCCTGCCAGACCCTGACAGTCGCTTCCCGGATCCGCCTTCTGACATACGAGATTGGTACTCTGTCGTAGTCAGGTGCCGTATTTTTTGTTAAAGCCGCCCTTTTGGCCAGCTCGTCCGCTCTCTCATTGCCCGGTGTTCCAAAATGGGCCCTCAACCAAAAGAACCGCACTGTCTTATTTTCCTCCCGGAGCTGTCTGATTCGACTCTTCATTTCCACGGCCAGAGGGTGAGTCACTGAGGGGCTCCTCAGCAGATCCAAAGATGACCTCGAGTCGCTCAAGATGTTGATGGAGCGTGACTTTGAGGTTTTTGCTATTTCCACTGCTCTGAAGAGTGTGTACATCTCGGATTGAAAGACAGTGTTGTGCGGCTCTAACCGGAAAGTGGAGTATCTTACTTCCCTGTCTTGGTCCCAACATGTGAGGGCGGCTCCAACTTTACCCTCTATTTTGCTTCCGTCGGTAAAGATAAGAGGCCCGACGATGCTGTGTTCCTCAAGGACTTCGGGGTTCAGACTCTCTAAGCGCTCGTACTCCGTTGTCATGAGTAGAGAAGGGTGGGGGTTTTGCATTGGTCCCACCTTGCGCTCCAGCTCTCCTCCCGGTGGAAGAAGGTCCGTGCTGTAACCCTTTTTGGTCTCAAATAGTATGGCCGCCTCTCGAACACGAAGGTCTAACGGGAGCAAACCTGAGAGGACTAGTGCCGATGTAAGCGACACCGTTCTGTACGCCCTGCACATTTTCAGAGCAAATCCTCTCTGCAGTGAGTTTAGTTGCTTTCGTACCGTCAACTTCTCTGCTGCAGAGGACCATACGCTCGCTGCGTACAGAACAATGGGCTCTATCACCGCCAGATATATGGTCCGTACGATCTCTCCGTTCAGACCCCAAGTCACTCTCGCCGCGCGCGCAAGCTGTTTATAAATGTCCGCAGCTTTTTTGCATACTGCGGATACGTGCGCGTTGAAAGTGAGCTTTGAGTCCAAAATGAGCCCCAGCAGTTTTAGACGGTACAGTTAGGACTATTTGCTTTTCGCATAAGATAAAGAAAACAATTAAGTGGAAGGCGGTAGGATCGAACTCTGAAAGCAAGTGAAAGGTCTCGTGTGTTAAGTATAATTTTTCAGAACCACGAAACATTTGGCGGTTTATCTGACAAAGTTCGGTACCACAAGCCTTTATCCTCAGATTTATCTTGAAAATATAAGTCCCAGGCCGAGTAGGCTCTTTTCTTGATTAGACCCAGGAAATCAGTGTAGTGGGGAGTCACGTCGATTGGAATCCCATCATATGATGCTGTTTTTGCCAAGACGTCGGCCATCTCATTGCCACGAATACCGACGTGAGATGGCACCCACTAAAGTCGGACATTTACCCAATTACGTATTAATTTTAAAATACACTTAATAATGTAGAAAGCCTCATTTCTTCCTAATCCGTCATCGGCACAGGAAATCAAATGGTACTACTTTGGGAATCTGAAACTATAAGTACATTCTTGTATTCTGAGCTTTCTATATATGACAGAGCCCCTCGAATTGCTATAAGTTCCAGACTAATTATTGGAATATGTGAATTTGGAACAGTAAATTTGGCTTGAAAATTGTTTTTTGAATCAAAAAAGGAACAACCTTTTGAGTCATTAGTTATCGATCCGTCGGTGTATATATGAACATAGTCCGGATACGTTGTTTTGAGGTGAGTTTCAATTCAAGAGAGTGAGTTCAAAATTCTTTTTTGAACTAGTAAAGAAGGTATAGTTGGTAGGCAAATCGTCCTAAGTGGAATTGTAAAATTTTGTGGAGAAATTTGAAAGGAGGGGCATATTTCAAATGAGTTTATTCGGCATTCTTTTAAATATATATGACTGTCAATTATATAGGGCTTGCCATGTTTATTCCAGTAAGGACCACCCGATTGAGTCAAAATTTCTAAATCTAAAATGAGTTTGCGTAAATATTCATTTTTCGTAGAGGAAAGTTTCAGATAGTATTTGTCAGATAGGTATTTTCGTCTGGAGAATAATGGCGGTATACAAAGTTCGTTTTCCATGACATGGACCGGAGTAGATTTTATGAATCCACCGCAAATACGCATGCTTTGATTTTGAATAACGTCTAATTTCTTGAGTAAGTTTTTACTAGCATTTGCAAAGACACAACTTCCGTAGTCTATTCTACTCTCTACTATACTTAGATAAAGTCTCCTTGGGTGTGTAGGATGTGCTACAGTTGTAACTACCGGTACAACTTAAAATATTAACATATTTAGAGCATTTAAGTTGAACTTCATTAGTATGTTTACTAAAATTTAAACGATAATCAAATCATATACCTCGAAATTTGATGTATTTGACAGCTTCAATTATTACGTTGTTTACTTTTATATAAATAGCTGAAATCTTGTACTTTCTAGTAAATATACATAATTTAGTTTTTGTTAAAGATAATTGCAAACCGATTTCTCCTAATAGCATTTCAAAATCATTTAAGGTTCTTTGCATTGGTAAAACACAGTTGTTGATGTTTTTGTTGCTGCAATAGAATACGAAATTATCAGGGCACTAAATTATTTTAACTTGGTTGTCTAATAGTTCATTAAAATGTATTGTAGCAATGTTAAATAAGGTACGAGACATCGGGCACCCTTGGGCTAATCCAATTCGACACACTCTAGTTACCTCTTTGCCATTTGACAGTTCATAAATAATTATTCTATGTTTGAGAAAATTGTTGATATATCTACACAAATGGATATCAACACCAAATTCCAGTAACCTACTTATAACAACTTCGATGGAAATTCCGTTATAAGCGTCCATTATATCAGTAAAACCACACAACATCTATTCTTGTTTCGAAAAAGAAGTTTCTATATCCATTGAAAAACGTGACAAACCATCCTGACACGATAATCCTCGGCGAAACCCTATCATGTAGTCCGTAGAAAGTTTTTTGCTCTCAAAGAAATGCTGTCAGTCGGAGACGCGGGTTCAAACCCCGCTGGAGCGGTCAATTTTTGATATGATATTCAAAAATGCTGTAGTCGTTTTGAAATCATAGAGTTTAAGATTTTACAGATACAATTAAGTAGAGAAATAGGTCGATGTTTCACGTTTGTCCCGCTTCGTTTAGGAATAGCTATTACTTTTTTTACTCCATTGATGGGGGATTCTACCAGTAGTGTATATTAAATTGTAGATTTTCAATAAGATGGATTTAGCATTATCTAGGAGATTGGAGATCATTGAATATACTATGCTATCGGAACCGGCGCATGTATCTTTTCTATTTAAAACGGAAGTAAATTCATGAGCCTGAAAAGGATATTGAGTGTAAGTTTGTTCATGTTTTTGTGTAAGTTTGTAAAATTGAAAAGGAACTGAGTCGGCACAATCCGGATTTAGACTAGTGACAAATTGAATAGCTTCGTTTTCTGATAATCTATCCAAACTATTTCTATGATCTTTTATCCATTTTAAACTGCGCCACATTTGATTACTAGTAGTTTGAAAGTTAACATTGGAACAGAAGATTTGCCAAGACATTCTTTTTGCTCGTTTAATTAGTTTACGGGCGATGATAATTTTATCTTTTAGAACCAAGTAATTGTCCTGGGTACGATTTTTGCGAATATTTTTGAGAGCTAACCTCCTTTCTGCAATTGCCCTGGATAGCTCTTGGTTCCATCACGGTTTGGTTTTAATTTGGAAGTCGTTGGATTATAGTTGGTGTGTACGTATGGGATATGAATATCGGCCAAACTATTGATTATATCAAGGAGTTGATCGTAGCATTTTTGAACGTCTGGATCCCAAATAAAACTATTACAACTTGTCTGGATTGTTTTTTGCATTTTTTTCAGTCAGCAATTTTGACATTGCGTTTTTTAGAATGTATATTTTGACAAAATATATTTTATTATTCTATTGATTTTTATAGCTATGATTAGATGATCACTACCTAAAGTTTCATTCGTGACTGACCAGGTACAATCTAGAATCAAATCAGAACTCGCGAAAGTAATGTCAGGGGAAGTGCATATAATCCTGTTTTCAACGTTAGCGATTCGTGTAGGATTACCGTCATTATGGAAGCTAAAATTAGACTTTGAACTGCATTCAGCCAATAGTCGACCTCTACCGTCCGTGATATGTGAGCAAGCAGCGTGGTGGGCATTAAAGTCACCAACAATTAAAGTTTTATGATTAAAACACCCAAACAGCTCATAATAATGGTGTCTACTAGTTTGTACGTTTCTTGGCGAATAAATGTTTATGACGAATTTAAGTGAAATGTTATTAATTACCTCAGTACCTAAAAAATCTAAATTGTTATGTGGCAGGGAAAAATCTAAAAGTTTAGCTCTAATGGAGTTATGAACAAAAATTATCAAACCTCCGAAACCATCACTTCTATCCTTTCGAAAACAATTCAATCTAGATATACTTACATGCTTATCCTCAGACTACCGGGACTCCGAACATATACATATGTAAATATTTTCCTTAAATAACACTCCAAATCAGTAAGTTTCGGAAGTAGACTACGACAGTTCCATTGTATCACATTGAGACTCATTATATTGATTAAATAAAAGAGATGTATTTGTAATAATTTCACACTTGCGAAGAAAATTCGAGTTTTTTAATGATGCGGTTTATCCGATTCTTAACGTTTCTGGACGATAATTTTGATATTATTTCCTTCAGCGTTTTTCTAAGACTATCAATATCCTCAGTATAGTTAAAAGTTATCTGTAGAATATTTTCTTTTCCGAATGTTTCGTCAAGGTAATTTTTGGATTCGTCAATTGACAATGGGTGATCACTGGATTTTAGGATATTTTTTATCGCGTCCAATTCTGTAGGTTGTATATTAAGCATTGGTATTTTTTTTTGGTTTTTTCGAAATATTTTTATCTACCATAATATCAGAACATTCTGTCGAAGTTTTACTTAACTCTGAGTCACTCAATAATGTTTCCTTATTGTCTGGAAATTTCTTTAATGTATTACTTTCATAAGATTCAGTTGAAGGTGGGTGTGGTCTTTTGAAAGAGCCAATGAGTTGGAATTCAGGAACATCAGATGTTAGGTCCATGTTCGTTGTCTGCGGTTTGAAGATAGAATTAGATTCATTAGGACACTTGTTGGCTACATGTCCTTCTTTTTTACATATGAAGCAGGTCAAGGTGTCCGTAGAGGTATATATCCAGTAGGGAGTGTCATCGTGTTCTATTTTTGTACGATCAGGTAGGTGTTTAAGATCAATATTAACAAATAAAGACATACAAGATGTATTGATTCTCCTACATGTAAGACACGATAATAGAAGAAATTTTTGAAAACATGATGTAAATACAACAAGTAATGATTATTAAATAGAAATTGTAATGTAAAAAAATTTTCAATCAATCAATCAATCATTACAGCCTATACAGTCCACTGCTGGACATAGGCCTCCACAAGTTTACGCCAAAAATAACGTGAACTCATGTGTTTTGCCCATAGTCACCACGCTGGGCAGGCGGGTTGGTGACCGCAAAAAAATTTTAACTAGCAAATTTAGAATGACATATTTTTATAAGAAATGACTAAAATTTGTTTAAAACTTAACAACTGCAATGACTAATAATGAAAAATGATATATAACATTGAAGAAAAATAAATGTGGGTGGAGAAAAAAAAAATTTAAAAATAGGAAGAAAGAAATTATAAATTTAAATATAAAAAAATATACGTAAAGATGCAGTCCAATAGTCAAGTTCGGAGAATTTGATGCCTTGAAATTGTACAAACCAAAAAAAAAAAACTTAATAACTTAAAATTGTGCATATTGTTACCTATCAAATTTAAATGTTTTAGTAGAAATTTTCAAAATTCATGTAATACAGCTTAAAACATAACTTAAAAATAATATATAATGTATTTGGATTTGGAATCTTACATAATAAAAGAACTTTAATAAGGAGATGTCTATTGACTGCTACATGTAAAGATGCCTGATGATGGTCCAATAAAGGATCGAAACGTCGCATGAATTTGCAATTAGTGGTTTGATTGGCACCTTTTGTCCACTTTCCTGCGAACCGTCAAAGATTACTTATAACAAATGGACACAACAATAAATAATTAATTATTATTATTAAGACTATCAATAAAAAAATCCAACGCCGGAAAACTTAAGCAAATACAAAACTTTGCGGAATCTCTGCAACAAACTGTGTAGGGATACTAATCGTCGCTACATTCACAACACACTTGTGAATCTTAGCCAAACGCAAGTGGAGATTCCTGCGGTCACTAGGGGTGGGCAAACCCACTGAAGATTCCAAGAGCACAATGGATCTAGACTTGTTAAATTCGCACTTCGTTACTCCTCCTATAACATTAGACTCCAGCGTCAAGAACACTACATTGTCATGTGTCTCTCTTGGGTAATCTTGTTCCCCCCGACGTGGCTCAATTTTCCTTCAAACCAGTTTCGGCGGAAAAAGTAAAGAAGTATGTCCGTTCCATTTCAACGAAGGAGGCCAATGAAAGAAGGAGGAAAGGAAAGGTAGTGACAATCTCTCTTTGGAGGTGGTTCTTCCGGTATTGGACAACATTGCATCTGTGGTCACTCACATTATCAATTTCTCACTTTCATGCAGTGTCTTTCTAACACTGTGGAAGAAAGCAATTGTCATTCCACATCCTAAGACCTCTAATCCCCCCAGCCCCGCTCAATATCGTAAAATTTCCATTCTCCCAATATTATCCAAAGTCCTTGAGTCTATAGTACACAATCAACTTTATTATTTCCTTAATTCCAACTCTCTCTTATGTCCTTACCAGTCTGGCTTCCGTCCGTCCCACAGCACTGTTGGAGCGCTGCTGAATGTCACAGAGGATATTCGTTGGCCTATGGATAACACCAAGCTCACTGCAATGGTCTTGTTGGACTTCAGTAGTGCCTTCAACTCTGTTGACTATGACATACATCTTGGCTCACTCCGTGCAGCTAAATTTTCACCTGCTGTCCTTGACTGGTTTCATTCTTATCTTTCTGGACGCCAGCAGAGAGTAACGTCCGATGATAACTCGTCCGACTGGTTGGATCTCACCGCTGGTGGCCCACAAGGCGGCTTACTCTCTCCCTTATTATTCTTTGTATTTATTAATAATATCTCTCGTGTTATTTTTTCTCCCTACCACCTGTATGCGGATGATTTTTTTTTTATGCCACTAGGTCGGCAAACAAGCGTACGGCTCACCTGATGGTAAGCGATTACCGTAGCTTATAGACACCTGAAACACCAGAAGCATCACAAGCGCGTTGCCGACCCAATCCCCAATCCCCCTAGGAGCTCTGGTCACCTTACTCACCAACAGGAACACAATACTGCTTGAAAACAGTATTATTTTGCTCTGATCTTCCGTAAGGTCGAGGTACTCCCCCAGTCGGGCTGCTCCATATTTTGAGCAGGAAATTCCTGCTGTGCCCTACCTCGGTAAAGATTTGCAAATATATCGTCATTTTGAGCTGCATGAGTATTAAAACTCTAAACGAAGACCTTTCAGCTAAGATTAACCTATGGGCTAAATCGTTCGGTCTTCTTATTAATCCATCTAAATCACAGGCAATAATTGTCGGTAGCAGTCGCTTAAGAAACCGAATCGATTGGAGTGCTATTCCTCCCGTTTTGTACCGTGGCACACCTATTCCTTACTGTGACAAAGTTGGAACTTGGGCTTGGTTATAGACAACAACTTATCTTGGATAGCTTATGTCAGCGAGGTTAGCAGAAAAATGCACCATACCTTTCACTCTCTGAAGCGTCTCCAATTCTTTTTACCGTTTAAAACCAAAATTTTGCTTGCGCAATCCCTTCTCTTACCCATTCTCGACTATGCAGACGTGATACAGGAGCTACTTCGTAAATTGGAGCGTCTACAAAATCTGGCTATACGCTTTATTTTTGGTTTACGCAAATATGATCGTATCTCCCACTTTCGTACTAAACTTAAGTGGCTTCCTATCCACCTTCGCCGTGATATGCACATCCTTTCTTTCCTTTATAATATAAAGATCTAGGAGATCTAGGAAAGAAGGAAGGATCTAGGAAAGGAAGGAGAAGGATATCTTATCAGCTTCTTTTTTAAGTTTGGTTGTGAGATGCCGTATAAGCTTTGACGGTTTCATACTCTCACGTGATAAAAAATCGCCGCAAATTAGACATTGAGGTTTATTGTTTATAACTGTGAACCCGTATTTCAAATAACTGTCATCGTAATGTCTATTTTTTTTCGGGTTTGATTCACCACCACCGCTATTTACACTCGTACCAGATGTTGAAGGTTGCGATCTCTTGAGAAACTTATCCATTTTACAAACGCGCGGAGTGAGCGAAAAAACAAAAGAATGACGTCCGTTCTTAGCATTGACTGCGCTTAACTGAGTGAGATGAGAGTTGAAACAAAAGAACATTGCGGGCGGCGGCGGGTGGTGCGCGCGGGGCACTTCCTGTCGCCGCAAGAACAATACGGTGTGGCAACGTCGCCGTCGCAATTTGGCTCGCGCGAGTTGGCATCCACGTAGCTTTACCAACTTACCTTAAACCTACTTTCAACTCTCGCGGCTTGTAAAGTAGATTTGAATATAAATAGATAAATGTACAAAAATAGAAAAAAAAAAAACATTAACGTGTTCTTTTAATTAAATTATATTATTTCTTAGTCTTCTTATAACACAAGGGGTTCGCCAGAATTTTTCAACTTGTAAAGGGGTCGCGAAATTAAAAAGATTGAAAAACACTGCATTATAACATACTCCATGATCAAAAATCTCCTCCTTACCTTCGAATTCGTTTCAAATTGCTTCCTATCCCCACCCGCTCTAGGCGTTCTTGCATAACAACAATGCTTGAAGTTCCTAGGCATAACACCAACTTTCGATTAAATTTATTTTCTGTATATGCCGCTAATCTTTGGGAGAATATCCCAAAATTCATCCAAGAAAGCTCATCGCTATCCACTTTTAAAAACAATCTTAAGAACTATCTGCTTTCCAAAATCAGTACAGATGTATGAGATGTATATATATATTATACTAGCTGTGCCCGCGGCTTCGCCCGCGTTGAAATTAGTGTATCACAAAGTTTTCCCGGCAAACTTCCAGTGAAACTCTCATCAAAATCGGCTTAGCCGTTCCGTAAACCTTCCTCTTGCCAATGGTGGAGCCCTTTCTCGAATGGTGAAACCGCGTGAAAATCCGTTAGTAGATTTTGAGCGAATCGATCACATACACTTTTGGGGACTTTGTTTTATAATACACTAACTGTTACCCGCGACTACGTCCGCGTGGTTATGAAGATATGCATTACTATTAAAATGTTTAACGCAAATTATTTTTTTATTGCAGTCACTTATCGAAACGCTTATCAAACTGAGTAACTTTTTAAAAGGCACAATTTAGTATAATTTAATAGTTATTTTTATAAAACCTCTATACACCACATTTTTAGTTTTATTTTCAGGCTGTTTAAGTTTCATACAAACTATCAACCCCAATTAAACCTCCTTAGCGGTGGAATATCGTAAAATCCGTTCTTAGCGGACGTCTGCTGACTATACCTCCCTGCAAAATT
Source organism: Melitaea cinxia (assembly GCF_905220565.1). Classification (NCBI taxonomy): domain Eukaryota; kingdom Metazoa; phylum Arthropoda; class Insecta; order Lepidoptera; family Nymphalidae; genus Melitaea; species Melitaea cinxia. The sequence continues at coordinate 6,797,704 of NC_059423.1, forward strand.
TTATCTTTGTCCAACCTGGATGGATAGACCATCCAGCGGTTTTTCAGTTATCGTGATGAGTGACCTTTCTCTTTTATATATATATAGATTACGATGCATTTTTTGGACACCTCCTCACCATCTATAGAGCATATATTGTACATTTCAAGTCTCTTACTTCAAAAACATAAGACTTTCATACAAACTTTCGACCCCCGTTTTTTGGATCGATCCCCCCTTAGGGGTCGATTTTCGTAAAATTAATTCGTAGCTGTTTACACTCTATAAGAAACCTACCTGCCAAATTTCAAGTTTGTAGGTGTTATAGTTCCCGAGATTTCGTGATGAGTGAGTTAATCTACCATCCCCCGTTTTAACCCCAAAAGGGAGTTGCTTTCTAAAGATACATTATTTGGTCACCTTTTTACCATCTATAGAGCATAAATTTTAAATTTCAAGTATCTTACTTCAAAAACATAGGACTTTCATACAAACTTCCAACCCCCGTTTTACCCCTTTAGGGATCGAGTTTCGTAAAATTCGTTCTTAAAAGATGTCTACACTCTATAAGGAAATTATCTATCAAATTTCAAGTTTGTAGCTGTTATAGTTCCGGAGATTTCGTGATGAGCGAGTCAACCTATCATCCCCCGTTTTAACCCCATAAGGGAGTTGATTTCTAAAGATACATTATTTAGACTCTTTCTCATCATCTATAGAGCACACGTTTTAAATTTCAAGTCTCTTACTTCAAAAACATGGGACTTTCATACAAACTTCCAACCCCCGTTTTATCCCCTTAGGGATCGAATTTCATAAAATCCGTTCTTAGCGGATGTCTACGACCTATAATGAGCCTATTTGCCAAATTTCAAGTTTTTAGGTGTCATAGTTTCGGAGGTTTCGCGATAAGTGAGTCAACCTACTATCCCCCGTTTTAGCCCCAAAAAGGAGTTGATTTTTAAAGATACATTATTTGGACACCTTTTCATCATCTATAGAGCTTACATTTTAAATTTCAAGTCTCTTACTGCAAAAACATAGGACTTTCATACAAACTTCCAACCCCCGTTTTACCCCCTTAGGGGTCGAGTTTTGTAAAACCCGTTCTTAACGAATGTTTACGCCTTCTAAGGAGCCTATCTGCCAAATTTCAAGTTTGTAGGTGTTATAGTTTCGGAGATTTCGTGATGAGTGAGTAAACCTACCATACCCCGTTTTAACCCCAAAAGCGAGTTGATTTCTAAAGATTCATTATTTGGACACCTTCTCATCATCTATAAGGTATACATTTTAAATTTCAAGTCTCTTACTTCAAAAACATGGGACTTTCACACAAACTTCCAACCCCCGTTTTACCCCCTTAAGGGTCGAATTTCATAAAATTCGTTCTTAGCGGATGTCTACGCTCTATAAGGAGCCTTTCTGCCGAATTTCAAGTTTGTAGGTGTTATAGTTTCGGAGATTTCGTGACCAGTGAGCCAACCTACTATCCCCCGTTTTAACCCCAAAAACGGGTTGATTTCTAAAGATACATTATTTGGACACCTTTTCACAATCTATAGAACTTACATTTGAAATTTCAAGTCTCTTACTTCAAAAAACATAGGACTTTCACACAAACTTCCAACCCCCGTTTTACCCCCTTAGGGGTCGTTTCTCTTAAAATCCGTTCTTAGCGGATGTCTACGTCTTATAAGGAGCCTATCTGCCAAATTTCAAGTTTTTAAGTGTTATAGTTTCGGAGATTTCGTGGTCAGTGAGTCAACGTACCATCCCCGTTTTAACCCCAAAAAGGGGTGTATTTCTAAAGATACATTATTTGGACGCCTTCTCATCATCTATAGAGCATACATTTTAAATTTCAAGTCTTTTACTTCTAAAACATAGGACTTTCATACAAACTTCCAACCCCCCGTTTTACCCCCTTAGGGGTCGAGTTTCGTAAAATCCGTTTTTAGCGGATGTCTACGCCCTATAAGGAGCCTTTCTGCCAAATTTCAAGTTTGTAGGTGTTATAGTTTCGGAGATTTCGTGATCAGTGAGTCAACGTACCATCCCCCGTTTCAACCCCAAAAAGGGGTTGATTTCTAAAGATACATTATTTGGACACTTTTTTACCATCTATAGAGCATACATTTTAAATTTCAGGTCTCTTACTTCAAAAACATAGGACTTTCATACAAACTTCCAACCCCCATTTCACCCCCTTAGGGGTCGAGTTTCGTAAAATCCGTTCTTAGCGGATGTCTACGTCCTATAAGGAGCCTACCTGCCAAATTTCAAGTTTGTAGGTGTTATAGTTTCGGAGATTTCGTGATGAGTGAGTGACCTTTCGCTTTTATATATATTATAGATTTATGTTTTATGTATGTAGATGTATGTATGTATGAATGTATGTATGTAGATGTATCTGTGTATGTTTATATATGTTTATGTTTGTGTGGTGTATGCATTTTATGTTTATTATTATTATTATTATTCTATTCCTGCCCTACTTTGCTCCGCGTTTCACATTATCACTCATTGCTATGGGTTGACTGGAAGAGATCTCTTTTAGAGACAAGTTCGCCCTTGCCAACTTCCTATATATTTTTATGACTATAGTAAAATTTGCTTAATGCAATAAACAATATATTATTAAATATGAGCAAGATACAACAATACACCCAACAAAATCGCACCCTGAACCTGGCAGAGGCTGAAGACAAAGGAAAAGGAAGGAGCCACACCCACCAGCGCTTAAATACCGTTGAGCCTACCCTACTCAGTGGACCCCCACCTATGGTTGCTTACGCACAACCCTACGTCACAAGCAACACGCGAGAATACGCGAGGACACGTGCTAATAGCGACAACGCCTAGCCAATTATTATAGTAATTACAAATTAATTTTCAATTAGAAAATGAAATATATGTTACATGGAGACTGTCCGGCTCACCTCTGAACAATCCCGACGACGCCATGTCTAGCAGGAACGGGTTCCCATCCCGGCCCAACACGGGCACAGGGGCGTTACTGGAGGCGCATTAAGTAGCGCCTCCTACGCACCCCCGTTCGTCGCCTACGGACGAAGAATCTGTGTGAACCCTATTTTTTTTCGGTTAAATCCAGGTTATTGAATAACTTTGTATTAAATTACTTTCTAATTATTGTCTTATTTAATTTCTTCAAATCCAATTTTAATTAGCTAACTATAAATTTTTTTTACCTCTCTAGTTTAGTTCGTCGCGTAAGAAAAACTATAGTCTCCTTCTCTCTTAATCTTATTTTTTTACGTGCGACAAATTAAGCATATATTTTTTTAATTTCTTCTTTATTATTTATATATAATATTATTTATTTATTTTTTTATATATTTAATTATTATTTATTTATTTATACTTTTTAATATTTTAAGTACTGCGCATGTGCCCCTGCCTGTGCATGTATGCCGTGTGGTGTCGGCCGAGTAGAATAGCACCACCCCCTTTCTACCCATGGTTCTACGTAAAAGGCGACCGAGGGATAAACCTGGCTCAAAATCATTAAGGCCCTGGAGAAGGAAAACTTCATTTGAAACCCGGAAAGGGGTCTCCGTCAAGCTTTCGTGGCATAGCCATAAAATGCGAAAGACTCCTGCAGCCGAACTGGCTGCACACGTATCGACTTGTCGTTACTGTGGGCCTACTCAGTGAGGTCGAGAGGGTGGCGCAGAGCTTAGGCAACTCTGCCTTTTCCTGAAGAGTGTCCTAGGCGACACAGTGTCTGACTGCCACTGTCTAAATCGTTTGCAATAGACGGACTAAGGCCAATGATGATGAAGCGCATATGTATGTATTTTTATGGATTGCATATATTATATAATTATATATTAGATTATATTTTTAAGCAGCATCGCTTCAGCCTGTAATATCCCACTACTGGGCATAGGCCTCTTTCCCCATGTAGGAGAAGGATCAGAGCTTAATCCACCACGCTGCTCCAATGCGGGTTTGCGGATATACTCCTTACTATGAGTAACGATCGCTATCAGACGGCGTAACGTGCTCTCCGAGGCACGGTGGGGAGACCTACAAGTACTGCACAAACACCTAGACCACAGCAAACACCTGTATGGTCAATACAAATGTTTGTCATGTGCGGGGATCGAACCCGCAACCGCCAGCGCAACAGGTACAATCCATCCGCTGCGCCAACGTTGGCGTCAAAGCTGCATAAGCCCCTTAAATTTAACATGCTCCTTTCTGGTGGGTAGTCTGGAAGAGATCACTATCTAGTGACGGGACCGCCCGTTGCATGCGATGTAATTATTTTTACTGTCTACAATACAGTTTTTATTGTTATTTATTTTTAGATGATTTACATCAATTTGAATATAATTGATTTCGACAGGACTTAGGGTTCTCTAAGAATAAAATAAATACAAGTTCATAAAACACCTCTTTTTATTTCCAACAGCATACGATAACAATAAAAAATGTATTCCACAATATAATGTCCTACGCATTTTGCTATGGGGCAATGCAGCTAATATTAACGCTGTATTCGTTCTGCAGAAATATCCAAACGGACTATCCGTTATATAAAATCCGTATATAAAATGGGGTGTCAAGAATCTCTGAGAGAGAAGTATAAAGATAACAATATACGAGTAGACCTTTGCATCGGTGTATATTTATGAAAATATTATGTGTATACGTAGAAATAGGCATCTGTTTGTTAGCCGTAGTGATCGACATACCTTAAGTAATGTTACACTCAGGAATCCCACATACTAAGGTTTCCTAAATCATCATCATCATCATCATTTCAGCCTATTGCAGTTTACTGCTGGACATAGGCCTCCAGAAGTTCGCGCCAAAAATGCGCGAACTCATGTGTGTTGCCCATAGTCACCATGCTGGGCAGGCGGGTTGTTGACCGCAGGGCTGGCTTTGTCGCACCTGAGACGCTGCTGCCTGTCTTCGGCCTGTGTATTCCAAAGCCAGCGGTTAGATGGTTATCCCGCCATCGGTCGGCTTCTTAAGTTCCAAGGTGGTAGTGGAACCTTGTTATTCCTTAGACATTATCCTCTTACGACACCCACGGGAAGAGAGGCGGTGGCTATATTCTTTGGTGCCGTAGCCATACAGCACAGGTTTCCTAAATGCCGGCTTATAAAAAAATGTCATTATTTTATAGGAATGTCTATTTTGATATACCTATAAATAAGGTTCCGGCTGCGTTTCAATCTCTGCTTTTACAGATGTTTAAAAAAAACACTACTTTCTACTTGTATAAAAAAGCTTATACGATATCAATGAATACCTTAACGATGAATAGGTATGGAATTAAATTAGGCTTGACCAGGCTTTCTCTATATACCGCCGGGGCGAGGTGGCGAATGCTAGCGCGACCCCATCTTGCCCCACCCAGGCGGACGACCTCTCACACGTGGTGGTTTTTTAGTCAGTAGGAGTCTGAGATAATCCTCTGGCCTCTCCCCCGCGCCGGAGGGTATCCATGATTTCTATATCCCATCTTTTTCTATATCTCGCCCTGTCATTAGATATATTTCCAAATAATGTAAGCGTATCGTGATTTTGGCTCACACGATTGGCTCGTGTTTGTCCTGGTCATTTTATAGTCAAAATGTAAATTTTGTTTACTTTTTCAACCGACTTCCAAAAAAGGAGGAGGTTCTCAATTCGACTGTATTTTTTTTATGTATGTTACCTCAGAACTTTTGACCGAGTGGACCGATTTCGACAATTTTTTTTTAATCGAAAGGTGGTGTATGTCAATTGGTCCCATTTAAATTTATTTGAGACCTAACAACTACTTTTCGAGTTATATCTAATAATGCGTTTTTACTTGACGCTTTTTTCGTCGACCTACGTTGTATTATATCGCATAACTTTCTACTGGATGTACCGATTTTGACAATTCTTTTTTTTTTGTTGTAAAGGGGATATCCTTAGTTTGGTACCATGATAAGGAAACCAGGAGCAGATGATGGGATCCCAGAGAAATCGAGGGAAACTCTCGAAAATCCGCAATAACTTTTTACTGGGTGTACCGATTTTGACAATTTTTTCGTCCATCTACGTTGTATTACTCGTCGATGAAATTGAAGTCGGTTTTTTTTCGTTTGTGAGCAAACACAATTATTGTCTCTCGATCGAGTGATAGCATATGGAATGTACTATTATCACGTCCAAGATGTTTTGTTATGACGTTATCACTTTAAATTATCGTCCGTAAACCAAAACCAGACAACCAATTTTTTTTCAAAGTAAAAACTTAAAATAATAGTGAATTTGAATATTTACCCAATATCAGATTACAAGCTTAGGAAATGTAGGCGATGTGCCGTCACGGCAACTCACTGATGCGCTGGCAGATACGAATTAAATCGGGATTGACGTTCAAGTACAAGCTGTTTAGTATTCAACATTTATTTTTTACGCATCTATTTAATCTAATACCTTTAAACGAGGAAAACTTTGTACATATATGTAGATATAATCTGAATCTCGGAAACGGCTCCAACGATTTTCATGAAATTTAGTATGCAGAATGTTTCAGGAGCCATAAATCGATCTAGCTAGGATTCATTTTTAGAAAACGTCGTTTTGTTTTCAGGCAATAAAAAACTGCTACAATAATATTTTGCTGCTACAATAATATGTTTTCAAAGTTATAATAGCTAAAGTGGGAAATCGACCGGTACCGTAACGAACCAACCCCGGTTCAAACCCATATGTCTCCAGATCGTTTTTTTCCTTTTTTTTCTAATTGTACCCGTGGTTTTTTATTTAAATAAGCAGTTCAAATTTTTTATTGTTATTTCGATAATATCGAAAAATATCATTCATATTTCATCAGTATGATATTAGTTTTTAAATATAGTTTCGAAAAAACACGAGTTGCTAAAAAACCGACAGAACCGAGTCACGCTCGGTCACCCAGGAACTAATCGTAATTCGAACATTACATTTAAAAGTAATAATCATTAACCAATGTGCTTTATGAATATTACATTAATTTGAACTGTCATCACCTTTGAATTTCGTACCAGTCGTGTCTAGAATTTTACTGATTTTTTAATTAGGTATTTAGGCTATTTATTTCATAGTTTAAAGCCTAGGTAATGTTATTCTTCTATGATCCGTGATACGAAAAAGTACATTTTTGTAGCGATATCATAAGGTAAGTCATTTATTCAAATTATTAAAATAGTTGAACAAAAAATCTTCCCTTGTGGAACGCTTGATTTTTATTAAATTTTAGCATTAAAATAAAAGAATTGACGATTAAATCTAACATGAAATAGTAAATTTATATTGTGTTACCAAGCTACATTTATTATAAAATAACAAAACTACGTTGCGTTGCAAAGACTGGATAGATCTGCTTCAAACACAATGCGAGACATCGATGAGATAAATGCAGAAGCACTGAACGAGAATGCAGCGATCAAACAGGCGATATTAAGTGGTGATTCTAATGTGCAGAAGTTTTATGATAATGCTGTAGTGTTCATCACTGGCGGATCAGGATTCATTGGCAAACAGCTAATCGAAAAACTTCTAAGGTAAGATAATATTTTTTTATCTTTTAAACCACCTTACAAAATCGTGTAATCCACACAAATCCAAAAAGTTAATCGAATCTTAATAGTCGACTGAATGAACGTTTTGTTTTATTTTACTTCAGTACCCTTTGGTGCACGTCTAGGTTACCAATAGAGATAATAAATAAATAAATAAATATTTTTATTTTAATGAAAAATAAATTATAGTTTAAAAAAAACTAAAAAAACCACGCTTTTATAGCTGTATATTTTAAAGCTAAAATATTTTCTACTTTTTAGTTCGATTAGCTATAAAAGCGTGGTTTTTTAGTTTTTTTAAACTACAATTTATTTTTTTATTTTTAGGTCGATTTTTCAATTAATTATTTGCGGACATGGGATGCGCAGATAGTGCGCTAGCTTTATCTCTCTAACTTCCTTACAGAGGATCCACGAAAGAATTTATTAATCTTAGCGGCCCTAATAATAATGTTGGGAAACTTTTATTGAATTATTGCATTGTCATCGATCCTTGATACGAGTGCAAAGTTTCAAATTAATAAAACTTCTGGAAATTGGTGAAAATCATGCTCAAAGATTCCATTACATACAACCCAAGCTAATAAAAGCGTGGTAAAAATGATATTGCGACCGTCAATCTTCAAATAGACAAAGCGCTCAACGTACGACTTAAATTAGTGATATATAATGTACTCCTAGGATGGAGATTTTCTTCAGACCTAAGAGGGAAACTATGTGCAAAGTCTAAGAAATAATCGTGTTCTTTTAAATTGGAAGTAGATTGATTGATAGAATACAGTGCATGGTATTGGTACTCATGAAAACGAACCAGGTCTGAGTAGGGAATTCGGTACCATGTTCATATTTCTTTTTTAATCGGAAAAAGGAGAAAATTCTCAATTTGACTAGTTTTTTAGGTGTGTGTCACCCAAGTATCACCTTATAACATTGTACTGGGTGCGCCGTAGCGATTTCGATGATTTTTATTTCATTTGAAAATATTAACTTATATTGTCAAATTTCATTAAGCATTTAAACTTTCGCCGTCGTAAATTTTGTGAGAGTCATGAAGATGATTGTACGGAACATAAAATGCTTTCGCTAGAGCAGTGACGTATTCTTTGGTACATGGATCTGCCCTACGATATAATAAAAATAAACAGTAAGATTGATTGCCTGCATCTAGTATCTGAAATAAGTTTTGGAAGTTCCTCAACGTTATTCAAATTATTTAAAAAACTCGCTGCTACTAAGACTACCTGTTGGCTTTCTAAATAAATAAATAAATAAAGTATAAGCTTGATTTTTCTACAGGCGTTGTATTGCTGTATGTCTTAATACCATTTTATGTATTAATACCTGCATGACTTTTTTAGCACTTGATGAGAAGAGTTATTACGACTTTAGCAAAGAAACACAATTTTAACTTTCGAGAAGTTTTTTCATGATTTGTTTATTGATTTTCAGGTCATGTAATATAATGAAAATCTATGTTTTATTACGAGTGAAGAAGAATAAAACGATTGAAGAGAGACTGAAGGCTCTTCTGGACGATCCGGTACGTAATAAATAGTAAATGCTAAAATATAACAACAATAAAATAATGTCTCGTCTAATGGGTATAGAGTTATTCTCCTATAAAGTCCCTCTCTTTTCTCGTTATCTTGAATTCTAGTAAGTCTAGCAACCTGTAACACGCTCCACTACAGACACATAAGTAGTTACAAAAAGGACAATTTAACAATGAACAATATTATATAATAGTATTTGTATTTTTTCAGGTGTATGACGACCTTCATAAGGAACAACCTAACTTCGTGCATAAAATAGTTCCAATAGAAGGTGATATTGAGTCTCTGAAGTTGGGAATTGATGACGAGAGTTGGAAAACACTTGCCGAGGAGGTAAAGATGTTAATCTATTTGTCACAACATCTGCTTCACTTGTAATGAGTCACTTGTAGTGGCAAATATGAGAATTATTCATTCGATTTGTGTTTTTTTTTTCATTGTAAATACACGTTGCGCTTCACACTAATCAGACTCTAAACGTTTGAAACTTTGTGTAAGGGGCTCGGAGACACAAAACACTTAAACTATGCCAGATCACCATCGTCAATATTTTGCTGATCACGCGTAGCTTCTGTTTAAATTTCCAAATTTTGTACCGTTTTAATAGTTCCGGTTAGTAACTGAGTATCCTTTATCTTCTACACTCTACAGTGAAATATCCCTAATCGGATTTCTCCAAGCTTTGCAGAAGGTTACAGACAGATAACATTCTCGAACTCATACGGCCTTTCGCTAGTTTGTCATCCTTGAAACATTAAAAGATTACAAAATATTTCAGTATTTTTAGCATTTGTCTAAAATTCTTAATAAATTTTCCATATTAATAAAGTTACTAGTTTTTATTAATACTATTGTTTTAGGTTAATGTAATAATCCACGCCGCTGCTACGGTAAATTTCAACGAAACAGTTAAAAAGGCTACTTTAACCAACGTTCGGGGAGCAAGAGAAGTACTAAAATTAGCGGAAATATGCAAGCAATTAAAGTAAGCCAATTATTATATTATTTGAGAACTATTAATAAAAAGTTAAATATATATATATGATGCTTCTGGTGTTGCAGGCGTAATAAAGGTAATAATAGGTAACCGCTTTCCATCAGTCCTGTCGTACGCTTGCTTGCTACTTTAATCGTATCGTATCCATTTGCTTAATTATGCGAGACTAATAGCGATTACCATTTTGGCAAGTTACTTATCAAATACGGTTAACCGACGACCATATGACGTTGGTATTTTAGCTTCTTATATATATTTAGGTATAAATAGTAGTATAAATATATATGTGTAACATACACATAGTACACACACACATGATACATACACACACACATGATAGTCTGTTCATAAGATAAGCTATTTAATGCTTGTAATATAGGTAACAGCCGACTTATATTATTTTTATACTGTTAGTAAATGTACCTAAGTACATGAGATGTCACCAACCCGCCTGCCCAGCGTGGTGACTATGGGCAAAACACATGAGTTCACGTTATTTTTGGCGTAAACTTGTGGAGGCCTATGTCCAGCAGTGAACGGTATAGGCTGTAATGATGATGTAATGATGATGACATGAGATGTATAACTCCAGATGTCACCCCATCTTCATATTTACTATACCTAGATCGGAGTCGAGCCGACAATCACGCATCGGAGAGCAGAGTCGCTGCCAATTGCGCCGATTCCGCCAATAAATCAATCGAGTCAATTATAAATATTTTTTCCAGGGTCTACTACTATAGTATTAGTTCTTAATATTCTTAAGCGATTAATATTTTCAGATCTCTAGTGCACTTGTCAACAGCTTACTCGCACGCTACAATAAGTCGTGTCGGAAAAGAGGTTGAAGAAGACTTCTACGAAAGTCCAATATCACCAGACATCTTGATAGAACTGGCTGAAACAATGGACAATGAGGTTCTTACCGCTATGATAACTCCGTAAGTCTGGGGACATTGTAAACGTCTAAAATAATTTCAATTTCTTTTAGGACTTTTTTTCGAAGTAAGACACTGATGTCACAAATATGTTATATATTATCAACATAAAAAGTGGTAGAAAGTATCCACCAACTGGCATTGGAGCAGCGCGGTGCATTAAACTCTGATTCTTTTACGTCCTACATGGGGATAGAAGCCTATACTCAGCAGTACGATAATACAGACTGAAGCGAAGCGAAATAAATAAAAAATTGACAAATGTTGGTCGACAATTTTAGAGAATTTCGATAACTGTCGAATTCGACGACTAGTCGCAGAATATTCCTTTCTAATGCCCGTTTTCAATAATTTCTCTATCTCTGGTTGTACTTATCATTACTAATAGATTTTACATATATATTTGATATATTGAACAAGTTCAGAGATAGATACGATATTGTAGCTGGCCGTGGGCCATTGTTATTAGTCGCTGATCATTCTAACTAGCCTCTCGAAGTCAAGTGTGGTCTTTTCGAATGAAAACTGAAGATAACTAGGGGCTTTTAACGTAGGGCATAGGAAGAAATCTTTTTCTCAAAATCTGGAGCATTTTTTTTGGGGAAGTACAATCATCTTACACTTACATCAATCTTACAGAAGATATCAGTTAAATATAGCGTCTCTCAATTAGTATTGTGTTCCTGTGGTGAGTAAAGCAGCCAGAGCCCCTGATGTCATCTCAGGGTTGCCTCTTTGGCTTTGATTTAAAATGAGTATAATTCTCCTCTAAGATCTTCTACGCGATATAAGGTTGCGTTTGCAAATTTAGTGCGATATATATTTCAGACTCACGAAGGACTGGCCTAATACTTACACATTAACAAAAGCAGTCGCGGAAGAGCTCATAAGAGTCCAGGGAATAGGACTGCCTGTCTGCATTGTTCGACCAGCTTGTGGTATTATTTTGGATTATGTGTTATAAATAGGATGTTAGCTGTTTCTTAGGTTATACGATATTTATTTGTGTAGTCTGTATTATCTAAAATCTCTCTTTTTTTAAAAGAGTAACTGTCGAGATTCTCGCCGATTCTTTTCTGCAGAATCAACATTCCGAATCGGTGGCAGAAGTTACTTTTAACAATAGTTAAAAAAAAAAATTATTCAGGCTTTGTGGTTACAGCAGCAAAGAATATAGCCACCCCCTTTCTTCCCGTGGGTGTCGTAAGAGGCGATTAAGGGATAACACAGTTCCACTACCACCTTGGAACTTAAAAAGCCGACCGATGGCGGGATAACCATCCAACTGCTGGCTTTGAAATACACAGGTCGAAGACGGACAGCAGCGTCTTCGTTGCGACAAAGCCAGCCCTGCGGTCACCAACCCGCCTTCCCGGCGTGGTGACTATGGGCTACACACATGAGTTCACGCTATTTTTAGTCCAAACTTGTGGAGGCCTATGTCCAGCAGTGGACTGCGATAGGCTGATGTGTGTGTGTGTGTGATGATTCAGAGATGTCTTTGAAGCCTACTTGAGTGAAGTTATTTTTGATTTTTATTTTGAAACAACGAATCAACGATAACATTATTTTTAATTCTTTTGATTTGTTTTTAAATTAACTGAAGATCGTAGAATAATAAATAATAAAACAGATATAATATATTGCATTTCTATGATTTCCAGTGATAGCATCTTACAGAGAACCATGTCCCGGTTGGGTTGACGTCAGAAATGTGTATGGACCTAGTGGGGTAAGAAAATATCAAAATATTACTTAAAACACACGCAACACACAAGGCACAAGAATAAATATCTTGCTCGAAATTCGGAGCGACCCGACTGAAGAAGTACCTCCACCTTTCAGAAGAATAAACACGTAGCTAAATATTATTGCTCACAAGTAGGATTGTGTTCCTGTGGTGAGTAGGAGGAAGCTATAGCTTTTGTGAAGGGTCACAATAGGTTCAGCAACACGTTTACAATAATCCTGGTGCTATCTTCTGTAAGGTTGAGGTACTTTCCCAGTCAATTGCTTCAGATTTTGAGCAGCATACATATATCCTCCTGTGCCGTACCTTAAACTTGTATATGTACCTTTTTCTTAATTTCAGCTTGTGCTTGGAGGTGGTCTAGGTGTTCTGCATACTTTGCTGGTGAAAAATAGTGTTAATGTAGATTTTGTACCAGTTGACATTGTTAACAATATCATCATTGTGGCGGCTTACGAGACGCAAAGTAAATACGTTTCAGGCAAATGTCAAATAAATATTTATGTTGCAACTAAATCTAGAACTCCAGCTCCTATCGGTGAGGATTATTTTATCTTTTAATACTTGATCAACACAGTAGAAGACAGAATAACTTTAATTCTCGACGCTGAAATAGGTGTGTTATAAATTTGACGCCAATGTTGAATCCTCACCTTGTACATTGCATCGCATATCATCATCTAAGAGACGGTCAAAAACATACGATATGATTCAGCGTGTAACATGCCACTGCTTGGCATAAGTCTCTTTCTCCATGTAGGAGAAGGATCAGCTTAATCCACCACATTGCTACGCTGGGGGTTAGATATATTCCTTGCTATGAACATGACGTTTATATGACAACAACCGGGACCGACACCTTAACGAGAGTACACCGAGGCACAATGGGATAACTCACATATAAAAACATACTTTAGATAAATATTTTTAAATAAAAAGCAATAGCGATAGTTGAGTTAAAACTATAACAGTGTCGAAGGTGGCCCATTTCAAAGAATATAGAGAAATGCTTAAAACGGCGGCACAAGGATATAAAATCGTAACTAAAGCTAATAAGTTAAATTTTACTTCGAGGCTTTAAATTTTTATTTCTGTATACAATATGCCTATATTCGGTGTTAGTCATTTTTAGCTCCCGATATGTCAACACAATTCAAAGCACCATCCTTACGGGAGCAGTGCAGGTCGTGACCTTTCAATAAATATTCAGTTTTGCTTTTATATTTTTAAGGGTCGTCCATAAATCACGCGATGCTCTAAGTGAAAAAACAACAACAAACACGCTACAACCTTAATGCTAGTCTAGAAATTTATATTACAATGCCTGATTTTGCAAAATTTATTCAGCTTATGCGTCAGGTGTATTTACAGATAACATGTTTTGAAAATTTCAATTTACTTTACACAAAAAAATACAAGTAATTTTTGGTTATGTGGGGGGGGGGTGTTGTACAAGTAGGAGCCAGGAATCAAAAAATTTCTAAAACACATCACTTGATTTATGGGCGACCCCTGATACGAGAAATTTATTTATTTTTTGTATTTCAGGTGTTTTAAGCTCAGCTCTGCGTAATGAAGCGATGAACATCGTTACGAGTAAAGCTATTTGGTACTGTTTCGCAATTGCGACGCCCTACAAGTTCATTTATCGAATACTAACGTGGATCTTGCATTACATTCCTGCTGTCATGGTCGATGGAATCTGCAGGTTATTTGGACAGAAACCAAGGTACTGACATGCTTATTTTTGTTCTTTTTTAGAAAGAATTATTTACAATCGTTATTAAAATTTCAGATTACTCCAAGTGTACAAAAAGGTGTCCTCACTGTCATCGGCTCTCCAGTACTTCCTTAATAATGACTGGGTATTTCAAGACACTAACACCCTCAGCATGTCCAACAGCTTGTCACAGACGGACAAATTGATTTACAATTGTGACTTAGCGTCTGTAAATGCACGTGAACTATATTATATATGGGCCTATGGCATAGGAAGATTCATCGTCAAAGATGACGCCAAGCTAAGAAAGTACGCTCAAAGAAAGCAGACTGTTTTGAAATACGTTCATTATCTAATCTTACCTCTTTATTTATATGCGTTGCTTAAAATAGCATTGATGGTAGTAAAGATTATATTACATGTTACAAAAATTGATAGCTATATATTTTAAAATGTTCAAAAGATGTACATTGTGTTAGTAAAATAAAACACAAACAAATGTTCTTAATGTTAAGTGGAGGCGGTTATTTGTTTAATAAACTGTGTTTCCTGTGTGTTATTTCATTATGCGTTTGTTTGAAACGTTATCAACATATTTTTTACACAACTATGTAGTTCAGCAAATAAGCGTACGGCTCACCTCATGCTAAAGATACCGTAGCCTATAGACGCCCGCAACACTACAAGCAAGCGTGTTGCCGACCCTACCCCTGACCCTCCCCAGGAGTAGTTTTCAACTACTCTAAAATCCACACATAGACAATGCATGGGGTTGCTGTCGGCAGGAATGTGCTTCAGATGATAATTTTATTATTTGTGCTAAATGTTGTCAGTTGTTAGCACAGATATCACCTCCGACTGGAACTGTCCTAATTGCAAGATGAGTACTCCGAAGACTGCTAGAACTGACAACACACCCTTACGGAATGTCTCTACAAGCAGGGGATGCAAAAGACCTGCTATAAATTCTCCATCACCGCCAGGTGCTACAATTGGCGAGAACAATCTAAAATCAATTATTCAAGAAATGTTACAGATTGAATTTGGCAATATGCTTAAGCAGTTCAACGATAGTCTGAAGATTGCCATTAGTGAAGAACTTGCACCAATTAAGCAGGAGATGAAAGATATGAATGAATCAATGTCTTTTATAAACCAAAAGTTTGAGGAAATTAAAACGAAACAAGAGGCTACAACCGAGAAAGTAAAAAATTTGGAGGTGGAAAATAAAAAGCTAAAGCAAACGGTTGAAAGTCTTAACACACGCATCAACTACTTGGAGCAACAGTCACGGTCTTCGAACTTGGTGATTCAGTGCGTGCCTGAAAAGAAGAATGAAAATTTGTACACTATTGTAACCCAACTAGTCAAGACAGTACACAGCGAAGTAAAGAATACAGATGTTTTGCATTGCACTCGGACTGCCAGGATTGCTACCTCGGGCTCTCGTCCCCGATCAATAATTATACAACTGGCTTCCCCAAGAATCCGCGATGAATTACTTGCATCTGTTATAAAGTACAACAAATCTAATCCTGAAGAACGACTGTGTACTAACCACTTAGGTATTATGGGACCTAAATTGCCTGTGTATGTTGTTGAGCATTTATCACCTTCGAATAAGGCTCTTCATGCTGCTACCAGAATAAAAGCAAAAGAAATGGGCTATAAGTATGTGTGGATTAGAAGTGGAAGAATTTTTGTAAGAAAATGTGAGACCTCTGCTTATATATTAATTAAGAACATGGACACTTTAAATAGGTTAACTTGACTTTAGTACTTTTTTCTTTATTATTTGTATGCTGATAAAACTTTTAATATTTACATTCAACAGTCTAAAAATATATTATCAGAACAGTAGAGGTTTAAGAACAAAAACTAATTTATTCTATAAAAATCTGTGCTGTAGTAACTACGATATTATAGTTCTCACTGAGACTTGGTTAAATGAAAAAATGATGAGTAATGAATTGTTTGACGACAGGTATATTGTTTATAGGAGAGACAGAATGAGTTCCAATTTTCTTAACAAAAAGGATGGAGGAGGTGTATTGGTTGCTGTAACAAGAGAAATAGTCTCAAGGCGTGTTACTCAATGGGAAAGTAACAATGAGTGCCTGTGGATTATTTTTCATATTGGGAGATCTGAGGCCTCTCGTCAAATAGCTTTATCTGCGACTTACCTTCCACCGCCAGTAAACCTTTCTAATCTCGAACATTTTATTGATAGTTGTAATTACGTCTTTGACAACTGTAATGTTAGTGATGTTGTTTTGATAGGTGATTTTAATTTGGGGGCTATTGACTGGGATTGAGGTCATCGCGATAATTTGCCTTCTACATGCCAAAGTCTCCTTAATTTCGTTGATATGAATAGACTCACTCAACAAAATATGATAAAAAATTTCTCAGGGCGCATACTGGATCTGGTATTAATTTCGGAGTCTTTGTTAGGTCATATATGCGAGGCAGGTAGTTCTTTAAGCGCGGTCGACAGGTTACATCCACTCGTAGATATAGATCTGTCTATTAAGAAAGAGTTCAAACTTTCATATGATACCTCAAATGTAAGACCAAATTTTTACAAAGCAGACTACAATAATATAGTTAAACGCTTAGAGGAGCAGAATTGGGAGTCTCTTTTTGTGGATCTTGACGTTAACAAAATGGTTGACGTATTTTACGATGTTTTGCGTGGAATTATTCGGGAATGTATCCCATTACATAAATCAAGGTCTAAAAGGTATCCTTAGTGGTTTAATAAAGAAACAATAAGATGTTTGAAAGAAAAGAATACATTAAGATGTCGTTACAAGAAATATAATAATCCTATGGATCACCTTCAGTTAAAATTAATCAGTAAACGTTGTCAAAAACTTGCCAACTCTTTGTATAATACATATTTAGAAAGTATAGAGGCAAAAATCAAACAAAATCCAAAATTGTTATGGACGCATATAAAGAACAAACGTGGTGGTACTAGTGCTTACCCTAAATATATGACTGACGGGTTAACGGTATTATCAGATAGCGTTGAAATATCCAACTTATTCGCTGACTACTTCTCTTCTATGTATTCCCCTAAATTGGAAAAGGACCTCACTTGCTCTAATGCTTTCCTGAACTCACTTCGCAACAATAGTCAAGTTTTAGATATTCCGAACATAGATCAGGAAACCGTGCTTAAGAGATTGGAGGGCATTGACTCCAGGAAGGGTGCGGGCCCTGATGGAATTCCACCAATTTTTATTAATTCATGTGCATCATCTCTTGCACTTCCTTTGACTATAATATTTAATAGGTCTCTTTCGTCGGGTATATTTCCTACCGCTTGGAAAACCGCTAGAGTGGTCCCAATACACAAAACAGGTAATAATGATCTAATTTCCAATTACCGTCCTATCTCTATACTTTCTACTTTCGCGAAGATTTTTGAGTCATTGATATGTCCTTTTATCCAACACCATCTTAAACTATATCTTAGCGAGGATCAACACGGGTTTGTACGACTGCGATCGACTGCGACCAACCTATTAGGCTTTACCGAATTATTGGTGCAATCAATTGACTCCGGTGAACAGTATGACGTCATATATACTGATTTCACTAAAGCCTTTGATAGGGTTCCACACTCATTATTGATATATAAAATGTCGGTTTACGGTATCGAAGGCACATTACTCTCTTGGTTCACTTCTTATTTATCTGGCCGCTCTTTTTCTGTCATAATAAATGGATCCCAATCTAAAGAATGTTCAATTTCCTCCGGAGTTCCTCAGGGCTCGCACTTAGGTCCCGTTTTATTCAATTTGTTTTTAAATGACGTAGTTAGTAGCTTTTTGTATTCGCGTGTTTTCATGTATGCCGATGACTTAAAATTTGCACGGCTCATCAAGTGTGAACATGACGCTAAACTACTTCAATCTGATTTAGAACGATTTATGGAGTGCATGTGCAAAAAAATGCATACATCTCAAGTTTTCGCGTAAATTACATACTATTAATTCAAATTATCACAGGGGCGAAGAATTGTTAAAAGAGGTAGAAACGGTTCGCGACTTGGGCGTTGTTTTTGATAAAAAAGTTACGTTCATTCCACATATTGATGGTATGGTGAGTAGAGCAGTCAAAGCTCTGGGGTTTTTTATAAGAAATGTAAGGGGTTTCCGTCATACTTCAACCAAAATTTTAGTTTACAATAGTTTAGTTAGAAGTATTTTAGAATATTACAGTGTGGTTTGGAGACCACATTATGCAACGCACTGCTTAAAACTTGAACGTGTACAGAAACGTTTTCTCTGGCATCTTGCTTATACCGTGCAGAAGACCAGTCAGTTGCGATCATACGAATCTCGACTGAAATATTTTAATATTGACTCTTTGGCACTTTATAAATTAATAAGAGGAATGATAGATAGTGGATGTTTGCTAAGTCTTTTCCGATTTTACGCTCCATCGAGGATCCCTCGCAGTACCATAACTCCTCTCTGCCCTCCTCTGCGAAAAACGGTATTGGGTTCAAATTCGCCAGTGTGCCGGTTTTGTAAAATTTTAAACTCTTGCAGTGATATGGTTGATATCAACTTTGACTCGTACGGAATGTTCTATAGAGTTGTATTGTAGTATTTAAGATCCAATTTATAGATTTATAATTTTTAATATTTTTTTTTCCATTTTTTAACTTACTACTAGGTATAGTTGTATTAAACATGCATGCAATGATGAATTTTAAATTTGATTTAATTGAATTTTTTTTTATTTGATTTCATTTTTAATTATTGTTTTTGTTTTTTTTTTGTTTTGTTTTGTTATTTTATTTGTTTTAAACCAAAGTGATTTCATTCTTAATTATACGTTATTTGATATATTATATTAATGAATTTGAGATGAGTGAATGAATAAATGAATTACATATTAAGAACTAAAAGCAGAACAGGGGAAATAGGTTATATTTACGTATCACTGTGCTATTCTGAAGTGCCATGCCCGCGGAAGTCTAAATAATGAGTCAGTCTTATTGTTTGGATTTCTGTGGCCATGCCACATCCAGTCATTTTTAATGCATGTTTTGTCCGCAACATATTATATACACTGTCGATCACTGCTGCTTACATTCTACCCACCAAGTTAAGATTATTTTCATTAAGTGTGAATTTAGTATGTGACTTATTTTTTTCTTTTTTCTTTCTTTTAAATTATTTATTATGCTTCTGTAAATTGTGAAACGCGAATACTTGTGTCTCTAATGTACTATGAATCAATTTTTCTTGCACACCCGTTTCTATCAATTGTGAAATTTTTATATTGTAATGATGACACTATGATGTGTTCTTGTGTAATTCCCAAACTGTATCTGATATTAAGTGATTATTGCTGGGTTATTATATTATCTAATGCAACCATAATCTATCTTTCACTGAGTGCAACGATGATTTGTGCATGTGGTGTTAGCCTATAAGTGGTTGTTGCACTTGTGCTATGTATTAATTGTATTTAAATATTAAATGTCTGTGAATCAGTGTAAACAACTGTTGGCTAACCTAATAAATAAAATAAAATAAAATAAAAAATACAAAGAACTTGTGATATTGGGAGACTTTAATACCTGCTTACTCAGAAATGATCATTGATCATCCAAACTTCGTGCAATTGTTGATTCAGTTAACTTGGAATTTCTACCACTTTTACCTACGCACTTTACAAAAAAACTCCTGATTCTATTTTAGACCTTGTCATTTGTTCAGATATTACACGTGTTTGCAGATTTGGCCAATACCCAGCCCCCGCTTTCTCTCATCACGAATTAATCTACGTCTCTTACAATCTTAAAACCCCAAAGCCTAAGCCTCCTACTTTATTTCTAAGGAATTTTGGCATCCTTGATATTGAAAAATTATCTACTGTGGCGTCTTCCATTCCCTGGGCTTGTGTTTACGAGATGCAGACTATTGATGCTAAGGTCAATTTTCTTAGTTCCAATATCACTTACCTTTATAACAAGCACGAACCTTTACGTAAAGTAAGAATAAGGAGGCACGGGACAGCTCCCTGGATTAATTTGGATATACGAAAAGACATGGCCAAAAGGGACAGTGCGTTTCGATAACTTAAGCTGGATCAATCGGAAATCAATTGGTTAATCTACAAAGCTGCTAGGAATAGGTGTAACTAAATGTGCAGAAATTACAAGCGCCGATTTATTTCGGATAAAATATGTAACTCCTCAACTACAGTCACTTTAAAATTTCTCAAATCTTTAGGTATAGGCAAAGACACTAACTCTAATAACAACATTTCCGTAGATATTGATGACCTTGGCCGCCACTTTAATACTTCTCATTTTCTTGATGATGACACCAAACATGACACTTTATCTACGATTCTAAGCTTGCCAAAATATGAAAAGTCCACATTTAGTTTCTCACAAGTAAGCGATGCCGATTTACGGAAACGTGTGTTGTCATTTAAATCCAAAGCTCTAGGTTGTGATGAAATTGGTCGCACAATGATTGTTCATGTTTTGGAATCTATACTACCTGCTGTTACTCACATTGTTAACTTTTCTCTAACTTCAGCTGCCTTTCCGGATTTGTGGCGACGGGCTCTGGTACTCCCATTAACAAAAAAATTTAATGCATCCCTTCCAAATCATTACCGTCCTATTTCTGTTCTCCCGTTTCTCTCCAAAATTCTCGAATCTCACACCAGCCACCACACATCACCACAGCTGAATATCTTGCAACTTATTGAATCATTTTCAATCCGGATTTCGTGTTGGCCATAGTACTACTACTATTCTGATTAAAGTGAGCGAGGATATAAGAGAGGTGATGGAGAAGAAATCCGTGACAATTCTAACACTTAGATATAGAGATAGATTTTAGTAACGCTTTTAACGCGGTGGTCCACGATTTGTTACTCGCTTTAATATCTCGAATTAACATCTCTGACGTTGCTCTTCAGTGGTTTTCTTCATATCTTTGGGGACGCAAGCAAGCGATATGCATTGGCTCTAAGCGTTGTGATTGGTGCGACGTTGCTGCGGGCGTTCCTCAGGGTGGAATTTTCTGCCCACTACTATTCTCACTGTTCATTAATTCTATCACTTCTATACTTTCCTATCAGTACCACCTTTGCGCTGATGACTTGCAGCTTTATGTACAAACTAGCATCGACCATTTATTTATTTATTTATTTATTAAACTTTATTGCACACACAAAAAAGAAAATACATTTTAGAACGATTTGATACAAAAACAAACAATGTATGCAAAGGCGGCCTTATCGCCATCCATCACCATCTTGATGATACCATTGCTAAGCTTAATGATGATGCGAATCTCGGTCTGGACTAAAAATTTTGGAATTAATGTCAATCCCTCTAAATTTCAGGCTATGATTGTTGGGAGTTCTCGTCAACTGTCAAAAATTCAACAACCTACATCACCTCTCTTTTTCAATAACGTGGTTATCTCGTTTTCCTCTAAGGTTAAGGATTTGGGTGTGACTTTGGATTGCTCTCTCAGTTGGGCAGATCAGGTTAGTGAGATATCTCGTAGGTTTTATGCATTCTTTCATTCTATCTTGCGCTTTAAAAAATTTCTTCCCACGAAGGCCAAGATTTATTTAGTAAATTGTTTTCTTTTACCTATTATTGATTACGGCGATGCTTGCTACCCTGATAAGCGAGGAGCTCCTGATCAAGTAGCAAAGACTGCAAAATACTTGCATTCGTTTCATTTATGGCTGCGCAAATACGACCATATTTAGTCCTACCGGTCTCAACTGCAATGGCTGCCGATTAAACAAAGGCGAAAATCGAGAATTCTTTGTACCCTCTATTCTGTAATTTCCAACCCTTTTGCTCTTTCTTATTTAAAATCTAAATTAAGTTTCTTTCTAACAATCATTCTTCATTCTTCTCATAACCTTACTCTATGCTTACCTTCTCATAAATCTGGTTTTGTGTCTAATTCTTTTACAGTTGATGCCATCAGACTGTGGAATGAGTTACCGGTAAACATCAGGAGCTCTCACTGTCAACTTTCCTTTAAAACCCAGGTTAAAAAGTGGTACCTAAAAAAACTCTGTCAATAGCCCCTCCTTATTTTTTTTTACTATCTTCATCTTAGGCTTACATTAAATATAATTTCATGTCATGACATTTCTTCGTGTGTTTACTTTTGTACGAACGTATTTTTTTTAATATTTTGTTTGTAGTATGTATATATGTATATATATAAGTATATCTCTGTATCTATATGCGTATGTTTATTTTGCTTGTACTGTTTTATAACATAACATAACATAACAATACACTTTATTGTACAGCAAAAAAGAAATAATACATGTTATGGACTTAAACAGAGTATCATCAGGCACAAAGGGCGGCCTTATCGCTAAAAAGCGATCTCTTCCAGGCAACCTAGGGGCAGAGGAGATGGTATTGTGCCAGTGTAGGTGTACAAATTGAGACATAAACGTTTGAATATATTTACTTATTTACATACATACATAAACACATAAACACATACATAAATACATACATACGTACATACATACATATATACATAAATACAAATATACATAAACATATACATACACAAACACATACATACAAACATACATACATACGTATGTATGTTTGTATGTATGGATCAACCTATTGAAAGGGTGTGGGAAGCACGTAACCTTGGCTTACAGATGGACTGTAATCTTAGATTTGAGAATCACATCATTGGACTAGTGAGAGATTGTTTTTACCGCTTAAAAATTCTTTACAATGTGAGAGATTACCTGGGAGTAGATTTACGTATTCGCTTTACTGAGTCACTGATATTGTCCAAGTTGAATTACACAGATATTGTATATGGACCTCGTCTGACCGCCAAAACACAGAGACTTGTACAGAGAATCCAGAATGCCTGTGCTCGCTTCTGCTTCGATATACCCTTTAGAGGACACGTTACTCCTTACTTAAATGTACAATCAATTTTAAAAATGAAACACCGTCGCAAATTTCACTCAGCTTGTCTTCTTTTCGATCTTTTAAGGCGTAAGGAGCCGTCATATTTGTATGAAAAGCTCACTTGGATCTCAAGCCATAGGACTTGTGAATCGCGACAATGTTCCATACAACTTGTTGTACAAAAGCACAAGACAGCCTCTTTAAGGGGCAGCTTCCGCTATGCTGCCTCCAGGTGCTGGAACAACATACCCCCACCAATTAGGAATACACAAAATTTTCTCAAGTATAAATTAAAACTGAAATAATATATTTTACATTGCCAGCAAAGCCAGGAAAATTTTGTGCACGATGTAAGTGTAATTTGATAATTTGATTTTTGTTGTACTGTACATCATTAAGGCTTATTGAATTGTGTTTGATCCGATCGGTACTACATGGCGGACTCGTATATAAATTGCTCGATTGATTAGAAGTAGTTCGTTATATTAGATAACCTATTATTTATTTTACCTAGCAAGCGTTATTTATGTTGAAAGAATATTTTTATTACTTACTTTAGAACTCAAATGTAAACAAAGCTGGATAATACTCTAATGTATTGGAATAAGAACGAAATTCCTTTCAATGTCCAGAGCATTTCACTTTGCCGTATAATATATTAGTCCCATGTATACTTCATTATATCCATTTAATTTTCATTTTTCTTTTTCTGTATTCCGATTCTGTATGGTATGTGGTGTTGGTGCGACCGTGTTGTCACCCGACGGCTCAAGCGGAAGATCGGCGCTGACAGCTCCGCCAGCATATGCCGAGCTTGAGACCGGGTTTGCGATATCCTTATTGTATAATTTAATTGTTTAGCTTAATGGATATGTAATATTGATTTGTGTGGATGTTGCAAATAAAAAAAGTATTATATATATATATATATATATATATATATATATATATATATACTGACAGCCTTTTTAAAAATAGAAAGCGGTTGTACACGTCTAATATGCAAGGGTAAAGAATTCCAAAGTCGAGAAGCTTGAACAGTGAAAGATTTAGTATAAAAGGAAGAGGAGTGAGGGGGAATTTCAAGAAGTAAGGTATTCTCAGAACGAAGACTGCGTTTATGGATATCACTAAGAAATTTAAATCGTTGCTTTAGATAAGCAGGTGCAACAGGGTTAAATACAATAGAGTAAAGTAAGTTAAGAATATGCGTATTTCTGCGAAAGCGAATTGGGAGCCACTTAAGTTTTTTACGGAATTCAGAGGTATGATCATATTTACGAAGTCCAAATACGAATCGTATACATAAATTCTGGATTCGCTCAAGTTTATTAATCTGCTCTTCAGTAATGTCAAGATAACATGTGTCTGCGTAGTCCAGAATTGGTAATAGAAGACTATTTGCAAGAGCAATTTTGGTGGGAATTGGAAGTAGATTACGCAGCCTGCGAAGAGATCCAGCCGAAGCAAAAACTTTACGAGTGACTTCACAAATCTGCGGGCCCCATGATAGATGTTGATCAAAAATAACGCCTAGATTCTTCACATTTTCACTATATGGAATTTCAATACCATCAAAAATTACAGAAGGTTTAGATCGATTTATACGGCTAATTAATTTAGAACTTCCTATAATTATAGTCTTAGTTTTGGTTGGATTTACTACTAATCCGTAAGCTTTACTCCATGTAGTAATGGCAAGTAGATCACCATTTATACGAGATACACATTGAGGCAAGTCACTTACAGTAGAATGAGAGTATATTTGGAGATGGTCTGCGTAGAGGTGGTAGAGAGAAGTTATAATATTACAAATGGAATTAATAAATATAGAAAATAATAGAGGAGAGAGCACACCACCCTGGGGGACACCAGCAGCCACCAATGACCGGTTTGAAAATGTGTCATTCAATTTAATTCGTTGCCGGCGACTCTGCAAGTAACTTTGAAACCAATCAGTGGCCTCTGGAGATATGTTAAGAGAACGCATAATGTCACAAAGTATATCAAAGTCTACAGTGTTGAAAGCGTTACTAAAATCAAGCAACGTCAATACTGTAACCTCGCGCCTGTCCATGCTAGATCGTATATCGTCACTTATTTTGGCGTGTACAGTAGTCGTACTATGACCAGGACGGAAACCGGATTGCGAGGTATTTAGGAGACTGTATTTCAAAAGGAATAGGTTAAGTTGATTATACACAAGGCGCTCAAAGACTTTGGATAAAAAGGGAAGAATAGAAATGGGACGATATTCGGATAGGGATGATGGATTAAGTTTTTTCGGGATAGGTATAATATCAGCATCTTTCCACGTAAACGGAAAAGAGCCAGTGGAGATTGAAGTATTAAAAATTTTGGTTAATATGGGTGCAAGTAAGTTAAGGAGAGGAATGATCATCTTACGACTAATGCTGTCAGATCCGACGGAGTTGGACTTAATAGCTAAAATGTTCTTCTTAACATCACATTCAGCCAGCTGATTAAGAAAGAAAGTGGGAGTATTAAGAGTTGCCAAGGTTGAAAGTCGATTTCTTGTCAAAGATTTAGTCACACTATCAATGGTAACAGATGAGGAAAAATGGAGATTCAACTCGTTAAGGTCTAAATTTTGAGAGCGATAATTCTGATGTGCTTTGCCAACTCCCAGTGATTTTAGAAAGTTCCAGACTTTACTAGAATCTTCTCCTTTGATGTCAGATTTATAGTTGTGGCGTCGTTGTGCATCTCTACACACCCTATTACAACGATTCCGAGCCTTAATATATATCTCCCTATTAGCTTCACAGCTTTTCAATCTGTATCGTGGCTTAGCGCGAACCTTTTTCTCCTGTAATTTTCTAATTTCAGGAGTAATCCATGGAGCAGGGTGATGTCTTATCCTTCCAGGTCGAATGGGTGCGTGTACATCGTATAGTTGAATTAACAGAGAGTTAAAAGCAGCCACTTGGTCGTCGATTGTATCTGCATTACAAACAACCGACCAATCGATTTTCGCTGCATCATTCTGGAGTCTATCTAAATCCATCCCACCAAAATTCCGTCGCAGAAGAATTCTAGATTTTAGTTTAGGGGGCTTGATTTTGTACGATAGATACAATAAATCGTGAAAGGAGAATGCATCGGCAGAACATTGACCGTGTTTTTCGACATGGTCAACGGAAAAAACAATAATGAGATCTAAAAGAGATGGAACACAATTAGGAAAAGCATGAGTAGCAAGTAAAGGCAGGATATGAAGATTTGACGCATTAATAAGAGTTTTTAGACGGGAAGACCGGTGATCGTTTTTGAGCAGGCAGGTATTAAAATCACCCATGATCACTGTGTGACTACAAAGGAGTTAAATTTTGAAGTAAAGATTCTAATGAGTTAAAGTAGTCAACAATAAGGCATGGGCTATAGAAAACACCAAAAAGAAGTTTTGTATGAGAAAAAATCACCTCCACAAAAAGATGCTCTGCACCACTGGTCTGAGGTTGCGAAGTGTCAATGATATTAAAAGGGATATGAGAGCGGATATATATTGCAACCCCTCCAGCAGCCCGACCAATGCGGTCGTTACGAATCAGGTGGAATCCCGGTAAAGAGAAAGAAGTAGAGGACAAACAAGGTTTGAGCCAAGACTCGGACACTAGGACACCATGAATATTGCCATTATTGAGAGAAGACAACAAGTCTGGATAATGAGCAGGGATACTCTGTGCATTAATGTGTACTAAATTGAAGTTCTTAGGAGTATTCGCAAAACAGGAGTCTAACGTGTCGCTTAAAGATGGAATACTATAATAACTGTCAACACTACTTCAATCATCGGAAGCAGAAGATTGCGATAAAAAAGCATCACTACTATTAATGAATGACATGATATTAAAGATATATAAATAAATTAATGAAATAACTAAATAAAATATTTGTGATGTTATATTTCTAAAAATATATTATGATAAAATAAATAAAATAAATAAATAATATTTAAAAATAATAATTAAAAAGTAATATATATATTAAAATTAAGAAATAATAGGTTGATATAAAATTATACGTATATATATTATAATAAAATATGTGTAAATACCGTTCAATGCACCCACCAGCTGTATGGAGAGTAATTTAATATACTAAAAATAACAAAAGATTAAAAAACATGAGTCGTAACTAAAATCATTACAAAATCATCACTAAACTATTCATGTACTTACTATGAAAACATATACATGTATAAAATACGTCAAACGTCAAAGTCGCATAAATTTGCTTTTATATATTTTATACGATTTAATTAAAAAATACGTTATAAATTATTTAAAAACCGTTGGTAAAGTGTTATAAAAAGGCCTAACTTTCAGGTTATATATTTGTCTGTGTACAAAAGGGTGATTTTGAATGTTTGATTTAATCAGAAAAACACCAACAAATTATATTTCTTGACATAACCGAAAATGAACTTTAATAATTAAAAACTAATACAATATTCATAGAAGAAATCAAACCGAATGTAAAAAGAACGAAAAGCGAATTGAAATAAATAGTAAATGGTGTTTTACAAATTAATGTCTGTAAGCTAATGTGTTGTGAAAGTGAGTGGTAATTGCGGAAAAGACGTGAATTGCGTATGTACAGGGGTTTGTCTACAAAATAAGACTCTTCCAAAATAATAGAATTTAGAAGACTATATAATAGAAGCCAATATTTATAACGTTTTTCAATATGGCAAACACTTTTTAGGAAAATAAAATATATATATAAAAGTGACAAGCAGGCTCAAATGCGGTTGCTAAGGCCGCCATCGGTCTCTTCCACTGCGTCCAATTGCAAGACCTTTCGTAACGCTCCCACGTAACGACGCATGCGTCTTGTCTAAACAAGCAGCCGTCATAATTTGACTTTGACTTTTTATTTTTAGTGTAGTAGTGTAGTTTTCAGTGTTAATTTTATGTGACTTTATTGTGTTTTTTTTTAAATTTGTTTTTAAGTTATTCCTTATTTTTATAAATATATTTTGAATGTTTTAAATGCAGTCCGTGACCCAATCTTGTGATGGCACGTCGAACACGACCCATACATGTACACAGTGCAACAAGACATTCAAATCTTTAAAAGGCCTCAACATACATACAACAAAAACACACAGGAAATGTATTAGCCAAAACAGTTCACCTTTAGACACCCATCCCATTATTCCGAGTGCGCCAACTTATGTAGCCAACGATGCAACTCCTTTCCACACATATCTTAGCCATTTAAAAAATAGTATACCCATAGTTAAAAGAATCCTACGAGGAGCTCGAATAACAGTTGCTACACATTTGTCACAATTAATCAAGAAATGTTACATTAGCTGCTGTGTGGCTACGGCACTAAAGAATTTAGCCACCCCATCTCTTCCCGTGGGTGTCGTAAGAGGCGACTAAGGGATAACAAGGTTCCACAACCACCTTGGAACTTAAGAAGCCGACCGATGGCGGGATAACCATCTAACTGCTGGCTTTGAAATACACAGGCCGAAGACGGGCAGCAGCGTCTTCGGTGCGACAAAGCCAGTACTGCGGTCACCAACCCGCCTGCCCAGCGTGGTGACTATGGGCAAAACACATGAGTTCACGTTATTTTGGCGTGAACTTGTGGAGGCCTATGTCCAGCAGTGGACTGTATAGGCTGTAATGATGATGTTACATTAGCAATTGTACTCAAGACTGGCAGAACCTATTTTTATTTTCATACAGCACACTACATATAATAAAAACTGATGAACCGAATTTGTCGTTGACACAAAAGATCAAGAATAACTGTGCTGTAAGCTCCTTCTCCCGCACCTCCAATCAAACACGATGCCCCTCGTAATCGCAACAAAGTCATCGAAAACAAAATCTGTGACGGAGATCTCAAAGGTGCCGCTCACCTTTTGTTCTCCAACGACGTGCTATCACCAGATACCCCTGACACCCTTCAGGCCTTACGGACAAAACACCCTCCAGCTCCAGTAAACACATTTTTTCTCGACCCACCAACAGCAGGGCCAGAATGCCTTCAAATTCAAAACAAAGATGTCACGGATGCTATTTTATCTTTTAAACCAGGTTCGGCTGCAGGTTTGGATGGAATCTCACCCCAACATTTGAAAGACTTAACATCGCATTCTGTGGGTGATGCAGGCAAGCAACTTGTAAATTCGATCACTAAATTAATTAATTTTATGTATTCCGGTAATGTTAATCCAGAAATTGTTCCCATTCTTTTCGGCGCGAACCTCATCGCCCTCACCAAAAAGGACGGAGGGGTGAGACCAATTGCTGTTGGATCAACACTTCGACGTCTGGCCTCCAAAATTCCTGTTCGACATATTTTACCAAAATTAAATTCGGAATTTGAACCCGTACAGTTAGGCTTCGGTGTAAAAGGAGGTTGTGAGGCAGCCGTCCATGCCCTACGCTCTTTCCTAACATACGGCCAGGCTGACGTGTTGCTCAAAATTGACATCAAAAATGCTTTCAATTCGGTAAATAGGGATACCCTGCTGACAGAAATAAAACAGCATATACCGGAAATATACAATTATCTTCTTCTCAGTTACGCTGACCCAACAAAATTATTATATCGTTCTAATGAACCGTCCTCGGAAGTAGGTTGTCAACAAGGTGATCCCCTTGGGCCTGCAATTTTTAGTTTAGCTATAAATCCGATAATTAAAAATCTAAGTTCTAAATTCAACGTCTGGTATTTGGACGACGGAACCATAGGAGGTGATGTGGATACTGTGTTTTCGGACCTTTTTTTAATCAAAAATAAATTTGAAGCCATTGGTTTGGAACTTAATTTTAGCAAATGCGACCTTTTTATAAATAACTGCGACTTAAATTTAAATGACGTAAAACAAAAATTTAATATTTTGGTTCCAAATATTAAAATAGTTAACAGTAATTCCCTTTACCTTTTAGGTTCTCCAATTTTTGATGAATGTATTTCTGAATATATTAATAATTCAATCACTAAATTTCAAAATTCAGTTGACCGTCTCCTTAAAATTAGTCCACATTATGCACTTTGCATCTTAAAATATTGTCTTTTCGTCCCAAAATTTACGTATGCGCTCCGTTGCTGCTCATTTTGGAATGACCCAGATCTTTTAACACAAGTAGACGACTTAATCAAAATTAGCTTAAAATCGATTCTTAATATGCCACTGAACGAGCAATCTTGGACTCAAGCATCCCTACCTATCCGTTATGGTGGTTTAGGGATTCGAAAATTTCCAGTGTCGCTTTACCAGCCTTCCTATCTTCTGTCCATAGTTCAGCAAATCTCATAAGTAAAATTTTAAGGGCATCCCCTTCAAACTTTGAGATTGCTGGCTTTGAAGAAGCTAGAAACGCTTTCTTAATTGCATGCCCAGGTCAAAATTTTCCAGTTACTCCAAATTCACAGAGGAGCTGGGATGACATAAACTGCAAATTGACTTATGACAATCTTTTAAGCTGTAGTACAGGTTCGGCGCGTGCTAGGCTTTTGGCCGTGGGTACGCATGAGGCCGGCTACTGGCTTCACGCGTACCCTTCGTCAAATACAGGAACATTTCTTGAGCCTGACACGCTCCGAATCGCAACCTGTCTACGGCTTGGGGTTCCGGTCTGCGCTCCTCATAATTGTCCCTGTGGCAGTGATGTCGACAAGCTAGACATCACGGTCTGTCATGCCTAAAAAGTGCAGGCCGCTTCTCGAGACATGCCGCACTTAACGATATCATACGTCGGTCCCTTGCCACCGTCAACGTGCCAAGTCTACTGGAGCCGACTGGTATTGCAAGAGACGATGGCAAGAGACCGGACGGCATGAGTTTGATTCCATGGAAGATGGGCCGGGTGCTGGTATGGGATGCAATCTGTTCAGACACGCTGGCCCCTTCCCATCTACATGGAACCAACAACAGAGCTGGTGCGGCTTGTGAAGCGGCTGAAAAAACAAAAGCAGACAAATAGAGGGGTCTAGGCTCCGAATATGATTTTGTCCCATTCGGTGTCGAGACCCTTGGTCCGTGGGGTCCTAGCGCTACAAGACTTTTTAAGGAAATAGCAATAAGGTTATTCGACGTCACAGGAGACCGAAGAGCTGGCAGCTACTTCGGACAAAGAATTAGTCTAGTTATTCAAAGGGGGAACGCTGCCAGTATCTTCGGAACCTTGCCTAAAGGGACTCCTTTTAATAATATTTTTTAGTTATAATGTATATATACTTAAGGTTTTTTTTGTATATAAAGAAGTCTTAGTAAAATTACGCAATTTCATAGACAAAAAACTGTTATCAAATAGCAGTAAATGCATCTATTACCTGTGCACATCGGGTAACACTATCAACTAGCTATCAAGTATCAATAAGTTAAAATAGCGAAAAAAAAGTCATAATTTATACTGAGTAACAAGATATTTAAATTAATATAAGTTAATACAGCAAATTAAATAATTAAATACCGATGACAATAACAGGACTGGAGGAGATGCCTGTCACGGTGTGAACTACAAAACACAAAGCTATTTCTTTAACCCCCGTTTTGGTCGAGATGTAGCCACCTTGCTTTCCGGCTGTTTCTGGACGGCAGTGGTGTTTTTAGACGGCGACTTAGATGCTTCTGTCGAACTGGATCCTGGGATTTTATCGAGGTCAGCCAGACACTCTGCCCGATGCCGCGTTCCGTCCGGGGTAATTACGAAGATTGTGCCTTCACGTGTCCAGCACCGACTGACACCAAACCTCTCTCTAGCCACAAGGAATGCATCATGACGAACCTTAGTTAAGAATTCTGATTGTGTGACACCAGTTCCTTTCAACTTCGTCTTGGCGTACCAGACTTCACGGACTGCGATATCTCTAAAGCGAACCACAATAGGACGCGGTTTCCCCCCAGATGGACGGCCTATCTATACGAGGTTTTGATGCTGGTACTAGAGAAATTGGCTAGGTTCAAATTCTCACCAACAATGCCGGCACGCGCCGATGTATCTTCACCCTTGTCTTCAGGGACACCGTAGAAAAGAATCAGCTTGCATCTAGTCTTCATCTCTTGACGGTCAATAACTAGGGTCAAAAATTCGACTTGCCGCTGGAGTGCTGTGAGAGCAGAAAGAATGAACCTTTTGAAGTTGTTGAAGTCTGCAGCCAATGATGTGGTAGTCGCAGGAGGCGAAGTCTTCAACAAATCTTGCTGAAATTTATACATCTGGGCTTAAAATGTTTCAGTCAGAGATGCCACTGTGTCTTTCAAGAAATCCATATTGATAACGATGTTTAGGGGTGATTTTTAGTGAGAGGAATTACTTGCTGGTGGGTAATGGAGCTTAAATATCAAAATTAAACATAAATATTATAATAATTAAACATAAATTGTACAGTTAAAACAAAGATTACTATTTTTAAATAATAAAAGTCTTAGCACAAATTTTTTTTGTTACTACTTATTTGGCACCTACCCACGTTAACCCATTAACCATTTATAGTCCTACTTTAACACTTACTTTTTACTATTTTTACGTCTTAAGGTTGACTGGTAGATAAGGCTGTACGGCCTTAAGCTACGGTAATCGCTTACCATCAGATGAGCCGTACGCTTGTTTGCCGATCTAGTGATATAAAATAAATAAATAAATAAATAAAATTACAGATTTTACAATTCTACTCATGTAAAAGATACGTTTCAAATCAGTCTAGAAGCTTTTGAATTATCCATTGCTATCGAACAAATAATTAAGTTTTTACGTTTATTAAATTTGTATAGATGAATTTATATTCATAATAAAAAAATTTATATCCTACTAATATTATATACGCGAAAGTTTGTATGTATGGATGTATGGATGTTCGTTCCTCTTTCACACATTTTTGCTTTTTACTTAATTTTTATTGATGAAATAAAAGATCAATTAAACGTTACTTTTATTACTAAGTAAAAAATCAGCAAATCATACGGACAAAGCCTCAGACCGAATGTTAGTACAATGCGTAATTTAATACAGGTTTACTGACCACACTGACGGGTGGGGTACGGCAGGAAATATTCTGCTCAAAATCTAGAACAGCTGCCCACCGAAAATAAATAAGCCGAAAGCTAAATAATATTGCTTTTAAGCAATGTGGTGCTCCTGTGGTCAGTAAGGTGACCACAGCTCATCCCTCCCCAGGAGTTTTAAGTAAGTATTTTCGTAATGCTTCATCCTATTCCGATTTGGGTTAAATCACATATTAATGGAAAATCAACCTTTATCAAGTGTATGCGCTACTCAACCTACACCTGTGTAGTGATGGTGACCCAGTGCATCTTCTTTGCGCACTCGCAACATTACTGAACATGACTGAAGTGAGGCTGGGGTCCAAATTGATGCAATGAAACGTAGTCGAGAAGAATACCAAAATTACGTTTGCTTAAAGCAAAATATTATCAAACAATTTATTTCTTTTTTTAACAAGTTTTTATCATAGTTATAGTCATGGATGTATTTATTCTAGTGCAAAAAGGCTACGGCTAAGAGCAGCATCCTGAGAGGGGTAGCTCAAACAAAGAACGAATCGTGGCGGCGTAAGCCTAGCATACGTCCTAGGAATGTGAAAAAACAATCGATTTTAAGCAAAGGTACCTAAAAAAGGTCAGCTAAAAATGCTCCGGACGTTTTCCATTCCATTATTTCGGAATTGTTGGCCTAAAAAAACAACCAATAATTTTTTTCGTACACGTGTAGTATAAGTGGTGGTAGAATGAAACGAGTGTGGTTCATATAAAATCCACACTATCGAATTGGGCATACTCTGGGGAGGGTCAAGGGTCGGCAACGCGCTTGTGATGCTTGTAGTGTGCAGACGTCTATAGGTAACCGCTTCCCATCGGGCCTGTTGTTGGCTTGTTTGCTACACTAAGGTATCCTTACCATCAGATGAGCCGTAAGCTTGTTGCCGACCTAGTTGTTTAAAAAAAAGTTATGGCTAATGATTCAAACATTTTGAAAAAACACAAAAAAAAAAACAATTTATTAAACAAATAACCATATCCAATTAAAAATTTACAATATTTATATTTTATAAAATAAGATACGCGTATAATTTATATACGTATCTTATTTTACTAACACAATGTACAACTTTTAATGATTTCAAAATATATATTTTTTCTTTTTGTAACATGTGATATAATCTTTACAACCAGTAATGCTATTTTAAGCAATGTATATAAATAAACAGGAAAGACTAGATAATGTATATATTTTAAAGCAGTCTGCTTGCTTTGAGCGTACTTTCTTAGCTTGGCGTCATCTTTGACGATGAATCTTCCTATGCCATAGGCCCATATATAATATAGTTCACGTGCATTTACAGACGCTAAGTCACAATTGTAAATCAATTTGTCCGTCTGTGACAAGCTGTTGGACATGCTGAGGGTGTTAGTGTCTTGAAATACCCATTCATTATTAAGGAAGTACTGGAGAACCGATGACAGTGAGGACACCTTTTTGTACACTTGGAGTAATCTGAAATTTTAATAACGATTGTAAATAATTCTTTCTAAAAAAAAAAAAACAAAAAATTAGCATGTCAGTACCTTGGTTTCTGTCCAAATAACCTGCAGATTCCATCGACCATGACAGCAGGAATGTAATGCAAGATCCACGTTAGTATTCGATAAATGAACTTGTAGGGCGTCGCAATTCCGAAACAGTACCAAATAGCTTTACTCGTAACGATGTTCCTCGCTTCATTACGCAGAGCTGAGCTAAAAACAACTGAAATACAAAAAATAAATAAATTTCTCGTATCAGGGGTCGCCCATAAATCAAGTGATGTGTTTTAGAAACTTTTTGATTCCTAGCTCCTACTTGTACAACCCCCCCCTCACATAACCAAAAATTACTTGTATTTTTTGTGTAAAGTAAATTGAAATTTTCAAAAAATGTTATCTGTAAATACACCTGACGCATAAGCTGAATAAATTTTGCAAAATCAGGCATTGTAATATAAATTTCTAGACTAGCATTAAGGTTGTCGCGTGTTTGTTGTTGTTTTTTCACTTAGAGCCTGTTAAGTACGGAACCGTACTATCTATCATACAGTACCCTAAGCTCATCCATGAAAATGCCGAGCATGCATTTAATATCCATATTCAATAAACAACGGAAAACCGATGCAGCCCATGTCGCAACGTCCGTCCAGCCACGAGCCGCCGACGCAGCGATTTCGTCATATTTTAAATTTAATTTCATTATTAATTTTTATACAAAATTTTGTCATTCCTAATTCTCGCATCGAATAGGTTTCACCTCTCTTAATTGTAATTTTATTTTAATTAATTAAAGTATTTTTTAAGTCATTTTGGTTTTTTTTCGATCCATCGGCTGCAGTAAACGTAATTGGCGCAGTCGGTAGGATACTCGCGGGCCGGTTCGCGAGCATTAGAATTTTCTCATATCGATATTCGCGTTCGCGAGTCGCCCGGGAGGCTGTCAAGTCACGCTACGAGTATCCAGAATCTACGGAGCTGCCAAGCTGAGTGGAGAATCCAAGCATCGATTCACGAAAAAGAGCCAGAGATGAAACATATGTAAGTACACTTGAATCTTTCTCGTGTTGCTTCCTTCTATCCTAAGTCATTTTATCCTCAAGATTTTTTCATCACGAAAAGCCTT
This sequence comes from Melitaea cinxia, assembly GCF_905220565.1. Classification (NCBI taxonomy): domain Eukaryota; kingdom Metazoa; phylum Arthropoda; class Insecta; order Lepidoptera; family Nymphalidae; genus Melitaea; species Melitaea cinxia. The sequence goes on from NC_059423.1 coordinate 6,833,845, forward strand.
GTCCCCGGGAACCTGCATCCCGTCAGGCTCGCCGTTATATAGTAGATAGTTATAGAAATATAGACAGTAAATTAGATTTTAATTTAAATATTTCATATAATTCAAACATGTCATACGATCCCGACGTTATTTTTAAGGCCTTACGCCTGGTGCCAGAGTTCGATGGTAACCCGAATATATTAACTAGGTTCATAAATATATGTGATCAAATAGTTTTGCAATATGCGAGTGCCGAGCCAGGTAGTGAATTAAGTAATTTATGTCTCTTAAACGGTATACTAAATAAAATAACAGGGTCCGCCGCGTCAACTATTAATTCCAACGGCATCCCTGACACTTGGACTGGTATAAGATCAGCATTAATTAATAATTTTTCGGATCAAAGAGATGAAACGGCTTTGTACAATGACCTCTCTTTAGCTACGCAGGGTAATAAATCCCCTCAGGAATTTTATGATCAATGTCAAACCTTGTTCAGCACTATAATGACATACGTAACGTTACATGAGAGCTTACAGACGACAATTGAAGCTAAGCGGACACTTTATAAAAAGGTTACAATGCAGGCCTTCGTACGAGGTTTAAAAGAACCCCTAGGTTCACGTATCCGTTGCATGCGCCCGGAAACTATTGAAAAGGCTTTAGAATTCGTTCAAGAAGAACTAAATGTAATTTATTTACAGCAGCGTAATGATCTTCCTAAGCATAATACTCAGAATACGTCTAAAGCTACGTCACATAACATAGTATTAAATACGCCCAGCGCTATGCGACCCGTACCTAACTGGCCCGTTCCAGTAGGACCGCGTTATTACCAGCCGGAACCCCAAGGTTTTAGATTTAACTCTCCTATCGCACAGCCCCAAGCTTTTAAGTTCAATAGTCAACAAAATCGTTTCCCTAGTCGAACCCAACAAATGTTTCGCGCACCACCACCGAATTACAACCCCCAAAGTAATGTGTTTCGCTTACCACCCCGATCAAATCCACCACAAAATTTTAATGCGAAACCAATGAGTGGAGTTCAACATTATACTCCTAAGCCTATGATGTCAGGTCATGATTGGCGTAAATCTGGGAACCCACCACCAACTAATTATTTTAAAACACGCGAGGTCAATCTAAATGAATTTTATTCACCCGACTGTTCATACCATACTGACTATCCGGACTATGACTATTATACAGACCCGAATGACTACTTCAACCCCTATGATTATGCTGCCAACCCGACTTACTGTAACGATAGTTATGACAATGAAATAGTAAATGAGTTAGAATCTCAGCCAGGCCCTAGCGGTGAATCCCAACCTCAGGATTTTCAAGTAGACAAAAAATCAAAAGAGCAAGGATAGACGTTAATTTACAGACTCAACGACAGTTGCCCTATATTGAAATCTCACAGCCACCTTTAAAGTTCTTGATAGATACAGGTGCTAACCAATCGTTTATTAGCCCCGAGGCCGTACAAAATTTTTATCCTAATTATCCTTTAAATTATGACCCCTTCGAAGTTACAAACGTACATGGTATTAGTAGAAATGATTATTCCGTAACTCTGCCCTGTTTTAACGAATTCAATGAAGATAATAATATAAAGTTATTCGTTTATCGTTTTCATGATTATTTCGATGGTTTAATAGGGTTAGATTTATTATCTGAGTGGCAAGCTAAAATAGATTTAAAAGATTTCAAATTAATTACACGAAATGCAACAAACTTTATTAAGGTTTACAATTCCCGTAACGTTAATTTATACGAAGATATTATCCCAGGTAGAAGTTCAAAATTAGTAAAAATACCCATTAACGCCCCGGATGGCGAAGTTTTTATTAACGAACAAGTTCTATGTAATTGCATTATTCACGAATGTCTTACAACTGTTACCGGTAGTCGCGGATTTGTAGAAATAGAAAATCCTTCACCTAACGACATCATATTTTCATTAGATCAACCCGCTTACGCTGAGATATTCAATTTTAATTGCAAACCATTAGGAAAATCAAACCGAGTAAATGAAGTATTGTCGCGATTACGTACCGATCATCTTAATGAAGAAGAAAAGGCTAACTTGTTAACACTTTGTGCTCGTTATGCAGATGTGTTTTATATAGATGGGGAGCCATTAACTTTTACTAACAAAATTAAACATCGCATACGAACGAAGGACGAAGTTCCTGTATATACTAAAAGCTATCGATATCCTTTTATTCACCGACAAGAGGTTAGAGACCAAATCTCAAAAATGTTACAACAAGGTATAATTAGACCATCAGACTCTGCATGGAGTTCACCCATATGGGTAGTCCCTAAAAAAATAGATGCATCCGGTAAACAGAAATGGCGTCTTGTAGTCGATTTTCGAAAACTTAATGAAAAAACAATAGACGACAAGTATCCTATACCGAATATCAGCGATGTCCTTGACAAGTTAGGCAAGTGTCAATATTTTACAACCCTTGATCTTGCTAGTGGATTCTATCAGGTCGAAATGGACCCTCAGGATATTTCTAAAACCGCATTTAATGTGGAACATGGCCATTTCGAGTTTCTTCGAATGCCAATGGGTTTAAAAAATTCACCATCTACATTTCAAAGAGTCATGGACAATGTCCTTAAAGGTCTTCAAAATAACATATGTCTAGTTTATTTGGACGATATAATAGTTTACAGTACATCCCTTCAGGAACATATGGAAAACCTAGAAAAAGTTTTTCAACGTCTTAAAGAATCCAACTTTAAAATACAGATGGACAAGTCCGAGTTTTTAAAACTTGAGACCGCCTATCTCGGTCATATTATTAGCGGAGAAGGTGTTAAACCTAATCCTGACAAAATATTAGCTATTGAAAAATACCCTATACCTAGTACACCCAAGGAAATAAAACAATTCTTAGGTCTTCTTGGTTATTACAGAAAATTCATCCCTGACTTTGCCCGTATTACTAAGCCCCTCACGTTATGTTTAAAAAAAGGTAGTAAGGTAGTCCACAGTCAAGAATTTATAGAAGCTTTTAATAAGTGTAAGACTCTTTTAATTAACGACCCCATCCTTCAGTATCCAGACTTTAACAAAGAGTTCAATCTCACCACAGACGCTTCAAATGTAGCCATCGGAGCTGTATTATCTCAGGGACCCATAGGTTCTGACAAGCCTGTTTGTTACGCGTCTCGTACATTAAATGATAGCGAACTCAACTATAGTACAATAGAGAAAGAATTATTAGCAATAGTATGGGCAACGAAATACTTTAGACCTTATTTATTTGGCCGAACATTTAAAATAGTTACTGATCACAGACCATTACAGTGGATGATGAATCTAAAAGAACCTAACTCACGACTAACAAGATGGCGACTTCGACTGAGCGAATACGACTTTACGGTCATATATAAGAAAGGTAAATTTAATACCAACGCAGACGCTCTATCTCGTGTTCAAATTCACATCAGTGAAACTGACGAAATTAAATCGGTAATGGATAGTATTAGAGAGCTTGAGTCAATGATTAATAACCCATCAGAAACACCCCCATCTCAACATAGAAACTCTTCAACTGACACCGTACACACTAGTAATGAACAACCTATATTAGAAGTCCCGATCACTGACGTTCCCCTTAACAAGTTTCACAGACAAATTTACTTTACTGTAGTTAGTGATGTAAAACGACGACCGATTATAACTAAGCCATTTGAAAACCATACGCGGATAGCTATTCAGTTGTCGAAATCTAGTTTAGAAAACGATGTTATCAATTCTATTAATGAATACGTTAACCCGAAAGTTAAAACAGCTATATTGATAGATCCTCCCTTAGAAATGTATTCGATAATACCAATTTTACAAGAAAAGTTTAAAAGCTCCTCTCTTAACCTCGTATTAAGTAAAACTGAGCTCGAAAATGTTAAAGATTATCTTCAACAACAAGACATCATTCAGAATTATCATAACGGTAAAACGAACCACCGTGGTATTAACGAATGTTACCTCGCTCTGTCTAGGAAATATTATTGGCCGAAAATGAGAGAGCAGATCACTAAATACATTAATGAATGTACTATTTGTGGTCAAAGTAAATACGACAGAAATCCCATTAAACCTCAATTTAATATAGTACCCCCTGCTACCAAGCCATTTGAAATTATCCACATGGACCTCTTTACAGTTCAAAACGAAAAATATGTCACCTTCATTGATGTCTTTACTAAATACGGTCAAGCGTATCATTTACGAGATGGAACCGCTGTTAGCATCTTACAAGCATTATTACTTTTCAGTACTCACCACGGAATACCTTTCACTATAATAACCGATAACGGTACGGAATTTACTAATCAGCTTTTTTCAGAGTTTATTCGTCTCCATAAGATAATCCATCATAAAACTTTACCTCATAGCCCTAATGATAACGGTAACATTGAACGATTTCATTCGACCCTATTAGAACACATAAGAATTCTTAAGTTACAACACAAAGATGAACCAGTAGTTAGATTAATGCCATACGCTATTATAGCATACAACAGTACTATTCACAGTTTTACAAAGTGTAGACCTTTTGATTTATTGAACGGACATTTCGATCCTAGAGATCCCGTTGACATAGATTTTACCGAACATCTTTTGCAACAATACGCTCAGAATCATAAACAACTAATGAAACGTAGGTTTATGACATAATTAATGAGTCCTCACTGAGCAATAGAACAGCCTTAATTGAAAATAGAAATAAATCTCGCGAACCAGAAGTAGAATATGTTCCAGGACAACAAGTTTTTATTAAAAATCCCTTTGCTTCTCGTCAGAAAACTGCACCTCGCTACACACAAGACACAGTCTTAGCTGATTTACCAATTCATATATACACGTCAAAAAAGCGAGGCCCCGTAGCTAAGTCACGTCTAAAACGCGCCCCTAAAAATAACCGATTGTTGCAGGATTCTGCTACTGCTGACAATACACGTGACGCATCCTCAAACCATAAGACTTGAGAGCTTAGCCGATGGACCTGGACTTTTGCCCTACAAATTAGGACCGACCAGACTAATATCACATTACCACTCCTTTATACAGTATGTAAAATTGACTGATATTGAAGATAAGATAAATTCTGTACAGACACAACTTAACACTTTTAAGACCAGACTGAACAATGAAACTTACATTCTTTACGAGTACCAGATTAATTATCTTACAGACAAGCTAAACAAGGTACTAAGTCAAGTTAAATCTTTAGAACCCATTAGAGTTAAAAGAGGTCTTGTAGATAGTCTTGGATCATTAATAAAAAGTGTTACTGGTAATTTAGACTATCTTGATGCTCAAAAGTATAATGAGGCTATTCAAATATTGCAAAACAACCAGAATAAAATTATTTCCGAATTCAATAGTCATATTAGTCTTAGTAAAGAATGGATGTTACAACATAAAGGTATTTTAGATCAGTTAACTATAAATCAAGAAAAAATTAATAACACATTAGAATTTCTTATAGAAGTAAATACTCGTAGAGACAACAGTTTAGTCCAGTCTGCTCAGTTTGCCCAATTATTAGGAATTATAAGTAATAATGTAGAGGATTTAGTGCTAGAAATAATTAGATTAGAAAATATAATGGCTTTTATTCGTGCCTCCAGCACTCATCATTCTATGATAGATATAGGAGTATTAAAAACGATGCTAGATAAGTTAATAACTATATACAGTAAGGAGCAAATTCCTGATTTAGAATTACGGGAATATTATGACTTAATCAAACCAGGTTCATACTATCATGATAGAACAATAGTTATAGTTTACAAATTTCCTATAATATACATAGACAGGTATAACTTGTACAAACTATCCATCGTTCCAAATGAAAAACAACTAGCCCTTATTCCTCCCTTTCCTTATATAGCAACAAACGAAAAAGCATTCGTGTACATAGAGGCTGAATGCCCGAAGTATAGCAGGATATTATATCTCTGTGACCAAAAAATAAGTCATCAAATTCGTACAGAACCAGACTGCATTCAAGAGCTTATTACCAACCAAAATCTTAAGGAAACCTGCCACTTCACGAAGGTTATGTTGTCTGCTGTAGCAATAGATAAACTGGATGATCAACACTATGTTATTTCATTACCTAAGCCGGAGAAAGTACAGTTAGCCTGTGAGAGAAAAGAATTCAATATACTACAAGGAAGCTATTTGGCCACTATTCCCATGAACTGCCTGTTGCGAACTAAAGAATTCACCGTTATCAACGAAAATGATGAGATAAAAGGCCAGCCGCTGAAGCTATCAAGGATCCCATACAACCAAATTAACCAAACGACTACCTATACCCATACCGGTTCCAAGATGATTAGTCTAGATGATCTTCACAGCATCCAAGATAAATTGTTACTAGAAACCCCTATACAGATTGACAAGACACAATCAATTGTTTTATACCATACAACGATACCATTTTATATCTTAATTTTATGTGTATCAGTAGTTATCGTTGTATTAGTAAGCCGAAAATATAGATGTTGGCCCTTAAAATCAGAAAATGAAGAGAAGCAGCAAACGCCTAAGACACCAGTATATGAAGATGTGGATAAAGGCATCAAGAGACGAGATGAACTTCCAGCAACATTTTCTCTGAAGCTGACAAAATAGTTGCTGTTCTGCGGGTGGAGGTGTTAAGTACGGAACCGTACTATCTATCATACAGTACCCTAAGCTCATCCATGAAAATGCCGAGCATGCATTTAATATCCATATTCAATAAACAACGGAAAACCGATGCAGCCCATGTCGCAACGTCCGTCCAGCCACGAGCCGCCGACGCAGCGATTTCGTCATATTTTAAATTTAATTTCATTATTAATTTTTATACAAAATTTTGTCATTCCTAATTCTCGCATCGAATAGGTTTCACCTCTCTTAATTGTAATTTTATTTTAATTAATTAAAGTATTTTTTAAGTCATTTTGGTTTTTTTTCGATCCATCGGCTGCAGTAAACGTAATTAGCCTCGCGTGATTTATGGACGATCCTTAAAAATATAAAAGCAAAACTGAATATTTATTGAAAAGTCACGACCTGCACTGCTCCCGTAAGGATGGTGCTTTGAATTGTGTTGAAATATCGGGAGCTAAAAATGACTAACACCGAATATAGACAACAAGTAATACAAACAGAGACATAAAGACAATATAGTAAGTTGAAATTTTCAAAAAATATATTAGTTAAAGTCGCTCAACGTGCAATGGAACGTGCTATACTTGGGGTTTCTCTCAAAGATAGGATTAAAAATGAGACTATCCGCGAGAGAACAAAAGTAATCAACATAGCCCACAGAATTAGCAAGTTGAAGTGGTAGTGGGCTGGTCATCTGTGTCGCAGGACCGATGGCCGTTGGAGCAGACGGGTCCTGGAGTGGAGGCCGCGTCTTGGCAAACGCAGTGTGGGAGGTCCTCCGGCCCGTTGGACTGACGATCTACGTAAGATTGCCGGTGTAAGCTGGATGAGGATTGCGAAAAACCGGGATGTCTGGCGCGAACTTGGGGAGGCCTATGTCCAGCAGTGTACTGCAATAGGCTGAACTTATAATGTCAAAATATCGTCTCAAATGGTGCACCCTTGTGTATTTGACCAATGAGAACGCCCAAATTACCGGCGCGTCTGCGCAATCGAGACTCACGAAGAAAGCAACGCCAACCAACGCGTCGCCATTGCGGCCGTTGAAACCGAAAATTAAACCTGATTGTTTTATATATAATCCCTCTTGAGTAAAGTTTATGTGTGGCGTGATTAGTGGACTATTCATACATAAAACGAGGTCGGCCGGCATATATTCTAAAGTTCAAAATAATGTTTTCAAGAACCACTCCGTCTTCCGTTCCTGCTGAAAATGTTGAGTTGTGCATGATATCTCTTGTATCTATTCCAGTCGTGTACCGTTTATTTACCGGCGAGTGTATAGTACGCTCGATCCAGACAGTACGCAGATTGACATTGCATTATTATAAAAGAACCATATTCGTTTGCGTACACACCTCTTACTGCGTCGAGTATTAAAGTTATTCTGTCTTCTAGTGTGTTGATCAAGTATTAAAAGATAAAATAATCCTCACCGAAAGGAACTGGAGTTCTAGATTTAGTTGCAGCATAAATATTTATTTGACGTTTGCCTGAAGCGTATTTACTTTGCGTCTCGTAAGCTGCCACAATTATGATATTGTTAACAATGTCAACTGGTACAAAATCTACATTAACACTGTTTTTCACCAGCAAAGTATGCAGAATACCTAGAGTAACTCCGAGCACAAGCTGAAATTTAGAAAAAGGTACATATAGAAGTTTAAGGTGCATCACATCAGGATATGATGATGGAAATGATGTAGGATATCCTGCTCAAAATCTGAAGCAATTGACTCGGGAAGTACCTCAACCTTACAGAAGAGAACGCCAGGATTATTGTAAACTTGTTGCTGAACCTATCTTTATCCTTTCCACAAGCTATGGCTTCCTTTTACTCACCACAGGAACACAACACTACTTGAAAGCAATAATATTTAGCACTGTGTGTATTCTTCTGGAAGGTTGAGGTAAGCTGCCCCAGCCCCAGCCCCAGTTGGGCTACTCTAAATTTCATCAAGATATTTCTTCTTGTGCCTTGTGTGTTTGCGTGTGTTTTAAGTAATATTTTGATATTTTCTTACCCCACTAGGTCCATACACATTTTTGACGTCAACCCAACCAGGACATGGTTCTCTGTACGATCCTATCACTGGAAATCATGGAAACGCAATATATTATATCTGTTTTACTATTATTCTACGATCGTCAGTTGATTTAAATACAAATCAAAAGAATTGAAAATAATGTTATCTTGTACGATTTTATTTTCGTGTTACCCACACATTGGGGAATTATAAACACTTTTTAATATCATATCAAAAATCGATCATTCCAGCGGGGTTCGAACCCGCGTCTCCGACTGACCGTGTCGGTGCTCTAGCCAATTAAGCTATGGAACGATGTGTTACCCGCTAGATCAAAAATTTTGATATGATGATTTTATATTCCGTCTAAGCGAATAATGTTATCGTTAATTCGTTGTTTTAAACTTAAATTCAAAACATACTTTATTCAAGTAAGCTTCAAAAGCACATATGACTCTTACAAATTAAAATTTTAAATATTGTTAGAAGTAGCTTCGGAATGTAGATTCTGCAGAGAAGAGTCAGGAAGAAACTTCGCAATAACTCTTTTAAAAAAAAGGATTTTAAATCTCGATCACACAAATAAATATGGTATATCGTAAATTATTACTAGTTTTTAACACATAACCCAAAATACTACCTATGGCTGGTCGAATAATGCAGACAGGCAGTTCTCTTCCTTGGACTCTAATGAGCTCTTCCGCGACTGCTTTTGTCAATGTGTAAGTATTAGGCCATTCTTTCAGGAGTCTGAAATACATATTGTAGTGCTCAGACGCGACTTTTTATTGTCTACAAGATCATAGTTAAACTCATAATTGTGTAAGATCTTCTACGTAAATCATTAAATAGATGAGGTCAACCAGAGCAAGAAATATCCTGTTCATAATATGGAGCAGTCCGACTGAGGCAGTACCTCGGTAGACCTTACAGAAAATTATAGCTAATGAATACTGTTTTTAAGCAGTGTTTTGTCCCTGTTGGTGAGTAGGTGATCAGAGCGCCTACGGGGAATTGAATATCGGTCGGCAACACGCTTGCGATGCTTCTGCGGAGCTATAGAGCCTACGATACTACGACTAGAGACCTACGGTACCCACTTACCATCAGGTGAACGCTTGTTTGCTGACCTGGTTATATAAAAAAATACAAATTCTAAATCACAGAAAGAGTAAAACAAGCGCGCTGCTGAAATTCTACTGTCAACACAAGGGAACCCTGAAAAGGCATCAAGAGCTTGGGCTACTTTAGTCACCACAAGAACACAATACTACTTGCTTATTTAAATGATATCTCCTGTAAGGTTGAGTTCCCTGCTGAAAGTTCCAGATAGTTCCAAATAAAATACGATGATTGATAGGAAGTTATTGTAAACTACTGTTTGAAACAGGGATTCCAAATACTTTATTCAAATCTGATACGTTAAAATAGAATTTTATCTCGGCATTTTTTGATCCACATAGATCTATCAGGATCCTCAATGGAACTTAACATTTTGTATCGGAGTTTTTCCACAGGGTTACTTTCCTAACAAAGCTGTTCCAGATTTTTAGCAAAATATTTGCTATTTTGCCCTACCTTAAAAGCCTCTACCTATCTTCTGGTCTGTGTAATGGTGCGCTTGTCGTGTCTGTGGCGCCTAAACACCAACGGTCACGAGTTCGATTCCCACTCTGAGTGAATATGTTGTCAAGTGTGTTATGTATGTTAGTCCTTGTGGGTCTTCCCACCGTGATTCGGAGAGCACGTAAAGCTGTCAGTCCCGGTTGTTATCATGTACAACTTATAGCTATAGTTGCTCATAGTAGGGAGTATATCCGCCAACCCGCATTAGATTTACGTGGTGGATTAAGTTCTGATCCTCCTCCTTCATGGGGAAACAGGCCCATGCCCAGCAGTAGAATATTACAGCCTTAAGGGTAAGTGTAAGACTAGAGGCTAGAAAGAATGATCAGTGACTAATAACAATGACTTACGACCAGTTTCAATATCCCATATATTTATTTATTTATTTAATATTTGGGAAACTAACAGATATACATAATAAAAAAATATTAACACAAATTAATTTTACAAAATCCAGCAAAGTTTCCACCAATTATTATTTCATAAAAGCACTCCAAAGTAATGATAAGCTTTAATAAATTAATCAACATCAAAAACTCAAAAAAAAAAGCTCAAATGAACGATATAAAATTCATTCTACATTAAATTGTTTCAATGAAATTCGACAACTGCTTTCTATATTCAGGCAAAGATAAATGAAATAAATCAAAATTCTCAAAATGCTCATTGTATTCACGACAAGCTCTGATCAAAAAAGAATTAGCGTTATAGGATGTACGACAGGTTGGAGTATGAAAACACCTCGGATGACGTGAACCAGACCGTGGACAGTTCAGAAGTAGATTGCCGAGTAAAAATGAAGAGTCTATGTGACTATTAACAATTTTAAATAAAAATATTTGGTCTCGAACAGAACGGCGACTAGACAGACTCAATGGCTTGTTTGGTAAGTCAGTAAATTTATACGACAAATACTTCAGAAACTTATTATAATAATTATAATAAGTTTCTGAAGTATTTGTCGAAGAATATTCTCAATCCGATTCCTATAAACGTCATACTGTGGATTCCAGACCGTAGAGGCATACTCAAGTACAGAGCGAACGTAGGAGTTGTAAAGAAGAATAAGCGTGGAAGGTCTCCTAAACTCAGATCCAACCCTCATAATGAATCCAAGCAAACTATAGGCCTTTGTTGAAATGTTGTTAACATGGCTCCCAAAAGTAAGTTTACAGTCTAGTGTAACGCCCAAGTCTCTCACCTCAGATTTCCGGGTTAATAAAGTATTGTTAAGAGTATATTTATAAATTAAAGGTTTGAGTTTACGTGAAAAAGAAACTATACTACATTTCATAATATTCAGATGAAGCAAATTAGAATTACAATATATTTTGAGACTATTTAAATCGGTTTGAAGATCATAACAATCAGCTAATGATTTGATAGTTTTAAATATTTTAGTGTCATCAGCGTACAAAAGGAATTCAGAGGACACAAACACATTGCTTATATCATTTATAAATATATTAAAAAGTAGAGGACCGAGGTGAGAGCCCTGGGGCACACCTGATGTAATAGGTATAAACGATGATAAGTAACCCTTAATAGATACAGCCTGACTTCGGTTGCGAAGATATGAATCCAACCAACGAAGAAGATCACCGTGTATTCCAAAACGCTTTAGCTTAAGGAGAAGAAGACTGTGTGAGACCTTATCGAAGGCTTTAGAGTAATCCGTGTATACGACGTCAACCTGATGTCCCTGATCCATAGAACTAGAAACCCGATGTATAAATTCACAAAGATTGGTTTCCGTTGAACGTTTATTGATGAATCCATGCTGTTGATTTAGCAGATAAGAACGTATAGTTGGAAACATAGTATCGTAAATGATTTTCTCAAACAACTTTGCAATGGAACAAAGTTTTAAAATAGGCCTATAATTCTGTATATCATGTTTATTACCGGATTTCAATATAGGGGCTATAAAGGATTTTTTCCATAAAGTTGGTAAGCATCCGGTGTTCAGAGATAAGCGAAACAACAAAAATATAGGTAATGCCAGCACATCACAAAATTGCTTAAGAAAACGGGGGGGGGGGGGGTAAAGCATCCGGTCCAACTCCCTTGTCAACATCAAGATTTTTAAGATATTTCTCAACTATAGAAGTAGTAAGTTCGATTGTACATAAGTCCACACAGGGTTGACTGTCGGGTAAGACTCCATTCACACGCATCTCCGGTTCAAAAGCAGACTGAAAGTACGAATTAAACAAGCCACAAATCTCTTCGCCATCAGATGATGAAGTCTCACCAAAAAACATACGATTAGGTAGATCATTAGACCCCTCCCTCTTAGATTTTATAAATGACCAAAAATATTTACTATTTCGATTAATTTCTCTCTCAGCATTATCAATGTAAGCATTATAACAGTCGACCTCAACCTTTCTCTGCCTTTTCCGTAAAAGCACAAATGTATCATAGTCTGAAATCCTACAATATGTCTTCCATTTCCTGTGAAATTTTAATTTTTCCTTAATTATCTTTATCAAAGGCCCATTATACCAAACAGGATACTTACGTGACTGATGCACAACCTTTGATGGTATGTGTTTATCAATAATATTAAAGATAGTATCATAAAAAGAAGTAGTGGCGGCTTCAATATCGAGGTTAAGGAAGCGATTAATCCAATCGATTTCACCAAGAGACTTAATTATTGCCCTAGAGTCAGCCCTGTGATAAAGGCGAATAATACGGGAAGGTAAATGCAAAATATTATGTCTAACCAGTAGTGGGCTAATTTCTAAAGCAGGATGATACTTGTCTTCATCGAGTAAAGGATAAGAGCTCCTAGAAACGACACAATCAGTACTACATAGAACCAGGTCTAATAAACGCTCATTACAGTTTTTTATAGTATTATACTGCTTCAAATCAGAAAAACAAAGAAAGTGGTGCAGGGTGCCCACCAGAGAACCCCGAAAAGAGTCACATAGTTCTGAATAATTATGCACTTGAAGCCAAATTCCATTACTTATGTTAAAATCACCCACAATCAAATAAACATCATTAGGTCTATCGACAATCATATTAGAAACTGTGTCAAAAAAATAAGCCTCAGATTTTTCTTGTTCTGGGCAATGTGGGAAATAGCAACAGTAAATCTTCAAAAGGCGAGAGTGTTTAAGGTGAATAGTAACAGTGACAGTTTCAGCTGAAAATTTATGGAAGGTAATATTCTCCGAAGAAACAACCTGAAACTCGCGACGCAAAGCAATAAGTACACCACCACCAAGCTTATCACCACGAGACTCATAACTACGATCACACCTATATACAGTATAACGATAATCAAAAAGTTCAGAGCTAGAAACGGAGTCCAACAACCATGTCTCGCTTAAACAGATTATATCAAAGTCATTGAGAAGTAGACTGTTGTAAAATAAGTTAGTTTTGGTACGTAAATCACGAACATTCTGGTAGTAAATACTTAAACTATTGTGATCAAACATAGTAATTGCATACAATATAAAAATTAAATATACATTTTTTTTTATAATCGTTACATCCAGAACCGAAGCGTTATTACACCCAAACCCGGTAAAAGATAAAATCCTAATTATGAATGTCAAGTAGAGCCTGAATACATGAGCACTCCGAAAAAATAGCCGAACCCTAAACACATAACAGCATATTAAATACATAAATGAGATACAACAATTTACATAAATCATACAATACAAAATTATAAATAGAGAGTAAATGATGCCTATTTGATCTTTTTTAAATCATCAACATTCGCAATGTGAATAACAGGACTGGTGTCGTTCTGTCTGACCATAATTGTACAGTTTCTAACCCAAACATATTTATAAGTGCGCTCCTTAGCCAAAACTTTAGCACGTTGTAAAAGCATTTTATTAAATTTTGTCAAATGATCATTAAAATAAATCCGAGACTCATTTTTAGCAAAGCCGAGGTCCTGGCAAATAACTTTTAATTTTCTCAGACAGGCTAAAAAGTCATCTTTTCTATAGCGAGACTGCAAACGGACAACTATAGGCTTAGGTTTATTGACTTTAGTGGAGGAAACTCGCGTAACAAAATTAATTTCTGTCATTTTCAGATCAAATCCAGCTTTTTTGCAATTTCCTCAGTAATGCGGAGAAGGTTCTCGCCTTTCTTTTCAGGAATTCCGCAGATTTCGATGTTGGACCGTCTTGCCCATTGGTCTTTAGCGTTACAGTCTGCCTCCAGTTTCTCATTAACCGTCCTCAAGTGCTCCACAGTTGTCACCAAGGCATCAAAAGCTTTAAACTTTGATTCCATTTTCGCAATTTTTTCATTAATCTTATTGTGTTCATCGTTAATAAAACCCATAGCAATTCTTATGTCCTGTAGTTCTTGCCTTAATGATGTGATATCTTTCGAGATACTGGTGAGATCGTGTTTCATATCATGGAACTCAGATTTTATGAAATCCTGGAAATTTACAGGCAGAGATTGATCGACCACATCCTGATTTGAATTGGGGTGCAAGGTTAACATATCTTCGGTTACAACTCCCTTTGGGTCACGATGATTTGAGCGGACAGGTGTATTATCTTTATTGCGATTGTTTCGAGCACGACTTTTTTGTAAGCAATCGGGGCAAATCCAATTCGACACCAGATCCGAAGATAGCATTTTGTTTTCCTTATGTGGAAAAATACATTTGTAGTGATATGAGACTCGGCAAAGGTTACAAGCTAAAGTGCCTACACGATCAGCTTCAGATGATGTGCAACAACCGAATTTATTCATACTTTATATATTTATAATGATAGTGTAAGAAAATTAAAGAAAAAAAAAAAACAACAAAATTATATGTATAATATAATTTTAAATTTTACGTATATTAAATTAAAAAAAAAAATCCTATATATAACTAACAAAAAGGAAATTTAAAATTAAAAAAATAAAAATAATAAAAAGACGAGAAAAAGAAAAAAAAAAAACTATTCGAACGTGGGGTTTGATCCCAGAGAAGTTTATATCTCTAGGCAGGCGTAGTAAGTAATGGGCCAAAGCGATATATCAAAAAGAACATCAAAATTATCTATCACTAGAATATCGAATCTAATAAATTTTATTAATGCAGGTTGAGTTCAAAAGAAATTTTTCTGAACACCTTCTAGATGAATCGATAATAACCAACTTAATATCACTAAATTCACTTTTAAAGACTTTAGGACGAACAATTTTAGAACACTTCACTGCAAACACTCCAAAACGAATGCCAAACGGTAAGTTAAATAATATAAATAATGTTTAGTCCTTATTATGCACGATTAAAGAATCAACACTCCCCTTCGTGTGTGTATAACAGTTTTCCGAATCACCAAAATGAAGACAACTACTTAATGCGAATACTGGATAACATTTGAGCATGAACTCAACAGAAAACTGAACTACTTTAAAGATTTTTTTTTTTTTTAATAAAACAGCAAACTAGATAATTTTGACAAATTTTACAATAGAGATGAGTATGAGTGTATATCTCCGAATTTACTTACTAGAAAAAGAATTTTGACGTAAACGCCATGCAAATTGTAACAAAAATCGATTACTGTTAAGAGGTAAACCCAGAGATAGATAGATTATTGAAAACGGCCATTCGACAGTTATCAAAATTCTCTAAAATTGTCGACCAAAAATTGTCTACTTTTTATGTTGGTAATATACTCGTACTAGCTGTGCCCGCGGCTTCGCCCGCGTTGAAATTGGTGTGTCACAAAGTTTTGCCGGCAAACTTACAGTGAAACTCTCATCAAAATCGGCTTAGCCGTTCCGTAAACCTTCCTCTTGCCAATGGTGGAGCCCTCTCTACAATGTTGAAACCGCATGAAAATCCGTTCAGTAAATTTTGAGCGAATCGATCACATACACTTTTGGGGACTTATAATACACTAACTGTTGCCCGCGATTACGTCCTCGTAGTTATGAAGATATGTATTACTATTAAGATGTTTAACGCAAATTATTTTTTTATTTCAGTCACTTGAAATGCTTATCAAACTGAGTAACTTTTTAAAAGGCACAGTTTAGTATAATTTAATAGTTATTTTTATAAAACCTCTCACCACATCTCACCTCATACACCATATTTTTGGTTTTATTTTCAGGCTGTATATGTTTCATACAAACTATCAACCCCAATTAAACCCCCTTAGCGATGGAATATCGTAAAATCCGTTCTTAGCGGACATCTGCTAACTATAATCTACATCCCTGCCAAACTTTATCTTTGTCCAACCTGGATGGATAGACCATCCAGCGGTTTTTGAGTTCTCGTGATGAGTAAGTCACTGACCTTTCTCTTTTATATATATAGATTACGATGCATTATTTGGACACCTCCTCACCATCTATAGAGCATATATTTTAAATTTCAAGTCTCTTACTTCAAAAACATAAGACTTTCATTCAAACTTCCGACCCCCGTTTTAGCCCTTTAAGGGTCGAGTTTCATAAAATCAACTCTTAGCGAATATTTACGCAAGTAGGTTCCTTATAGGAACCTACTTGCCAAATTTCAAGTTTGTAGCTGTTATAGTTTCGAAGATTTTTAATGAGGGAGTCAACCTACCATTCCCCGTTTTAATCCCAAGAAGGAGTTGATTTCTAAAGATACATTATTTGGACACCTTCTCACTATTTAAAGAAAGTACATTTTAAATTTCAAGTCTCTTACTTCAAAAACATAGGACTTTCATACAAACTTCCAACCCCCGTTTTACCCCCTTAGAGGTCGAATTTCGTAAAACTCATTCTTAGCGAATGTTTAAGCCCTAAAAGGAGCCTATCTGCCAAATTTCAAGTTTGTAGGTGTTATAGTTTCGGAGATTTCGTGATGAGCGAGTAAACCTACCATCCCCCGTTTTAACCCCAAAAGGGAGTTGATTTCTAAAGACACATTATTTGGACACCTTCTCATCATCTATAAGGCATACATTTTAAATTTGAAGTCTCTTACTTCAAAAACATGGGACTTTCACACAAACTTCCAACCCCCGATTTACCCCCTTAGGGGTCGAGTTTCGTAAAATCCGTTCTTATCGAATGTCTACAACCTATAAGAAGCCTACCTGCTAAATTTTAAGTTTGTAGCTATTATAGTTTCGGAGATTTCGCGATGAGTGAGTCAGCGTACGATCCCCCGTTTTAACCCCAAAAGGGGGTTGATTTCTAAAGATATGTTATTTGGACACCTTTTCACCATCTAATAGAGCTTACATTTTAAATTTCAAGTCTCTAACTTCAAAAACATAGGACTTTCATACAAACTTCCACCCCCCGTTTTACCCCCTTAGGGGGCGAGTTTCGTAAAATCCGTTCTTAGCGGATGCTTACGTCTTATAAGGAGCCTACTTGCCAAATTTCAAGTTTGTAGGTGTTATAGTTTCGGAGATTTCGTGATGAGTGAGTGACCTTTCGCTTTTATATATATTATAGATTATAGATAACAAATTTGAGGCATAAATGTCTTACTTCGAAAATAAGTCCCAAAGAAATAGATATATTGACAAAATTTAAATAATTTTAGACGTTTACAATGTTTCCTGACTTACGGAGCTATCATAGCGGCGAGAGGCTCCTTGTCCATGGTCTCAGCCAGTTCTATCAAGATGTCTGGTGATATTGGACTTCCGTAGAAATCTTCTTCAACCATTTTTCCGACGCGACTTCTCGTAGCGTGCGAGTAAGCTGTTGACAAGTGCACTAGAGATCTGAAAATATTGATTGAAATATTATATATACATATTTACAATTCATAACTTAAGAATGAAATATTTACAGATAGATATGCGTTGAATCATGTCCGCGTGGAATCGTGCCAAGAATGCTGCCAGCCTGCCCTTTGATTGGCTTGATTGAATTAAAGGCATTTTTTTATATCTATCGTTGCTACCAGGCAGTACTTCTTCGTACCTCCCTTCTATCTGGTTCCAGCGATTGCCTCCTTAGCTGTATTGACGACAACGCTAATTGCATCCAAGGTAGAGCGTCTTTCCGAAAGTCGTATTGGTTGCTGGCTAGAAGCGGTTCGACTGCTGCTTCGATCCTTGTGTGTAGTCAAGTATAGTGTGTGCGTTCAAGTATATTGCCAACTGTATCCATCATGCAAAGAGGACGATATGATGTTGGTTCTTCCGGAGGTTACTTTCCTTTGAGGAGGAGGACTAACCTCTGCTGTTCCCACATCGGTTCTGTGAGGCATTTGTTATAAACGTCAAGAAATATTACAGGCACTGTTTTAATGTCAGCTTTAGTGCAGTATTTGGAATTTCATCTAGGCCTGGAGCTTGCGTATTCCCTACTCTAGAATATGCTTCGAACAGCTGATCTTTTGTGATGGGTGGAAATTCTTCAGTTTCATATTACTCTGTCTGGTGATATATTTGAATTTGTTGAGGAAACAGCGTGGGAACGACCTTATCTAGGAGTTTGGGACAAGTAGGTGAAGGCATTGGCTGGCTTTTAAGATGAGTCATGACTATGGTATACGGCTTGCCCCATGGGTCGTCTTCTACCTCAAGAATCAGCTTATTCCAACATCGTCTTTTGCTATCTTTCCTGACTTATAATACCAACGTCACATGGTCGTTGGGTAACCATATCTGATGAGCTGCCAAAAAACTGGGCGTCCTCTTGAAGGTGAGACAGTACTTCACTCCGGAACAGCTGCTAAATTTATATCAAGCGCATGTTCGATCATGCATGGAGTGCTGGTCTCATCTTTGGGATGGCTCAGCCAAGTACCAGCTGGAGTTTCTTGAGTCACTTGAGAGGCGAGCCAGGAGGCTCATCGGTGATGATGCACTGGTTGCTTCAAAGCTGAAAAGTTTGCATCATCGGCGTAGGGTGGCCGGCCCGTCGGTTTTTTATCGGATATACTCCAGAGTGTGTTCGCAGGAACTCCATGACCTGATTCCCCCCTCCCCCTTTCATCACCGTACAGCCAGAGGCTCTGCGTTACGCCAGCCTTATATGGGTGATATTCTCCCTACACGCACTAAGCGATTCGCTAGTACATTCTTGATCCGTACGGCCAAAGAATGGAACTCTCTACCAGCGTCTCTGTTTCCGGAAAGCTATAACCTGGGGATCTTTAAGTCGCGAGATTACGAGCGAGGTTACTTCTAGGTAAGCGTGCTCCATCTTAGAAGCGTTTTCACTTATCATCAGGTGAATTAGTGGTCAAACGCAAGCGCAAGCCTATCATTGTATAAAAATAAAAAATAAAAATGGTAATCGTGATTAGTCTTACATAATTAAGGAAATAGAAATTACAGAGGTATTTTAAACAATGTTTAAATAGGTCAAAGAAAGACCTTGTCGGCGTTTACATATGCATTTATTTAATTAACATAACGCATTTGTTGTTACCTCGAGAACTCGTGAATATTTTTATGTGATAAAAGTAGTAAACAAGCGTACGACAGGACTGATGGGAAGCGGTTACCTATAGACGCCTGCAACACCAGAAGCATCGCAAGCGCGTTGCTGACCCTACCCCCGACCCTGTCCAGCAGCTCCCCACCTTACTCACACAGGAACACAGCACTGCTTGAAAGCAGTGTTATTCAGCTGTAATCTTCTGTAAGGTCGAGCTACTTCCCCAGTCCCGCTGCTTCTTATCTTAAGCGGAATATTTCCTGTTGTGGCCTGCCTAATAATAACTTCGTATATATTATTAATACTGATACTAGCTGACCCCGAAAATGTTGTTTTGCCATATATGTTATTAACCTCCTTATTCCCCCCCCCCCTTATAATTTTGAGATATGAAAAATAGATGTTGTTCGATTATCAGACCTACCCAATTATGTATACGAAATTTCATGAGAATCGGTCAAGCCGTTTCGGAGGAGTTTATCTACAAACACCGCGACACGAGAATTTTATATATTAGATTTAACGTAATTATTACTACGAATTTATTAATAATTATTATAGGCACAAAAATAACCTTGTTTGTTCTTTTTTCTATTTTTTTCGAAATATGTTCGAGATTTATTATTTATTTATTTATTAATTTACGATATATTTTCCGAGTTCCATAAATTTTACGAAAATAATATTATATAGATAAGTGAAGGTTTTAATATTAAGTTCATTTTGTTTATGAAACTAATTTTACCTTTTTTAATTATAGTTCTCAAATAATATAATAATTCGCTTACCTTAAGTTTTTGCAAATTTTTGCTAATTTAAGTATTTCTCTTGCTCCCCGTACGTTGATTAAAGTAGCCGTTTTAACTGTTTCCTTAAAGTTTACCGTAGCAGCGGCGTGGACTATTACATTAACCTGAAACAATAGTCAGTATTAATAAAATCTAATTAATTTATTACTATGTAAAATTCATTAAGTATTTTAGACTTTAGTTGAAAATTGAAAAAAAGGAGGAGGTTCTCAATTCGACTGTATTTTTTTAAAAATGTATTTACATCAGAACTTTTGATCGTGTGGACCGATTTCGACATATTTTTTTTAATCGAAAGGTGGTGTGTGTCAATTGGTCCCATTTAAATTTATTTGAGATCTAACAACTACTTTTCGAGTTATATCTAATAATGCGTTTTTACTTGACGCTTTTTTCGTCGACCTACGTTGTATTATACCGCATAACTTTCTACTGGATGTACCGATTTTGCTAACTCTTTTTTTTTGGAAAGGAGATATCCCTAGTTTAGTACCATGATAAGAAAACCAGGATCTGATGATGGTATCCCAGAGAAATCGAGGGAAACTCTTGAAAATTCGCAATAACTTTTTACTGGGTGTACCGATTTTAATAATTTTTAATTTAGTCGAAAGCCGATATTTATCCTATATATATATATATATATATATATATACATACATACATATACATATATATATATATGTATATATATATACACACGGTCGAATTTAGTAACCTCCGCCTTTTTTAAGTTGGTTAAAAAACACGAATCGAATGAATAATTCTCGCCGCCACAAGCAAAGCAGATGTTGTGACAAATAGATTCACATCTTTACCTCCTCGGCAAGTGTTTTCCAATTCTCGTCATCAATTCCCAATTTCAGACACTCACTATCACCTTCTATTGGAACTATTTTATATACAAAGTTAGGTTGTTCCTTATGAAGGTCGTCATACACCTGAAAAAATGCATACAAATACAAGGTGTTCGACTCCTAACTGCGTTGCTTACTTGTGGAACGAGTCTGTCAAAGTAGCTCATCTATTTGAGTGAAGTCAAATTTAAAATCGGGCTAGGATTTTATTTCCAGGTGGAACGTGATTATAACATCCACAGAATCCCCCATTTGTAGGAACACAATTAGGAGTCGAACGACCTATATATATACGGACTTTGATTCCCAGGAAACGAGAGTTATTGTGGACATATCATGCATGGACACGCAAACTCCACTTACGGCCGAACCCAATATTCAGTCTATCTCTGGTTATGTCCTACTAGAGACAGAAATATCTATCTATCATTTATTTTACTGACCCAATAAACTTGGCGACGATAGGCAAACTTATCCTTCAAAGCTATCTATCGACGAGAGGGAGGATAGCTTACCAGAGATAACAGTTCGTATGAAAATGACAGTGTAAGCGTCCCAATAATAATAGAGTTCTATCTGTCAGTAACGTTGGCTATCTTTAGTAACAACAATATCCGATCTATAGTTTTCGGGGGATAACTAAGATTTATTAATTGCAAAAGTATTTTCTTTGTTTAAAATAAAATTAATTTCGAGTGAAAAATAATGGCAGACTCAAGTTCAAGTAGAAGTTCAAGTTATATTGCTCTTTTGCAACAATTATTTGAATAAAAATAATAAGTTTCTTGTGAAATAATACTTACTTTACTCATCTTGTGAATAAAACAAACAATTTGGTGAATGATTGTATAATTTGCAATGATAAAAAAATAATAATAATAATGATAAAAATAAACGAAACGACGATTCAATAAAGCGTAATGGCCTCGTAGCGTCTTTTCGTGTCGTGTTAAAACGTTCCGTTACTAGATTTACCGTGCATTCCATATTAAAATAATATCATTTATTATAAATTAAAAAGTCTGTGTAAAAATTAATTTGTCCATATTTTTATAAAACAAGATTACTTTAATATGAATAAAATTTGTATGACAAATTTAAATACTACAAAACAACTATGTAACATAACTGAGGCCGTCTGTGACGCTTCGTATACTGGAATGTAAGGGAGAGCTCAGGTAGCCGGTCTATCTACAGCTAACTGGAGATAGTAGTCCCCTATGCGAATTATTGGGACAACTACGAAGGATAGATAGTTAGTTATTAGCAGTCGATGATAACTACCTATCTCTATCTTTAGATTGAATATTGGGTTCGGCCGTTAATGTCAAGGAAACAGCATCAGGAGTGGGAGTCGCTGCTCTAAACTCTTAAAAGGCTAAATGATATAGTTTAAGATCGAAACGGTATAACGCCAATATGCTACGGTACAGTATGGTCGTAAACGGTAGTTTGAAGTTTGCGTACAGAATAAACTAATGTTCAAATCTTTTTTAAGCCTTTTTTGACGTTAAATAAATCAATGAACTTCGGCAGCATGTACGAAAAAAGATGACTCATTGCGTTACGCTTATTCTCCCGTTACGCTCAGTGATAGAATATGGAATATAAATAGATGCGGCGCCCTTATTAATTGTTATCGCTTTAAATTATTAAAATTAAATTTTGATTAAGGGATAAAAAAAAAAATAAAAAAAAATTGTTCTGTTTTATATGTAAGTAATTATACTTCAGAGCATGCTTTTATTCTTTGAAAAGTAAGAACCTAAAAAAATTATATTATTTAATATTGTTAATTGTTAATTTTTTTTTTGTATGTCATTATTATTATTAATTATGTTTCGATACTCTTTTAAAGAAATACATGTTTAATATAAGTAAATATTTACAGATAGTTACGGTACAAAAATGTCCGCGTGGAATGGTACACAGAATGTCACCAGTGCAGGCAATAAGGCGAGGATTTATCGCATTTAAATTTTTTTTAGCACTGCTACTCCAAGGTCCAAGTGTCTCGACTGTAAACGGCACAAATATGTAATTTGGAGTTAGTGACGAATATTTGTGCCGTTTAGTCGTTTCAGCTTTTTCCATAGCGTTGTTAAATTTTACTTTGTCTTTTTATAATACGTACAAGCCCCGGCTTCGCACGGGTGCAATGCTGATACTAAATATACTACAGAATGTCTTTATTTTTAGTGTGAAGCTAGCTTATAGCATGGTTATTAACATAATAACAACAATATTCAAATATGCGTCGTTAGATTACACGTTGTTACAGAATGCGTTGAAGAAATAAAGGTTCACTGCTCGTTCCCCGTAGGTAATAGCGTGATAATATGTAGCCTATATGTTGACCCGACTTCTTAATAATATTCTTGCCAAATTTGAAGTAAACCCATGCAGTGCTTTTTGAGTTTATCCCGGACATATATACAGACAAACAGACAAGCATCTTTATAAAAGGTTAAGTTATTTCATATTAAATGAGATAGCGTTAAGAGTGTTCAGGGTGGAATTGATATTCAGAAATATTCATAATATAAAATAAAACCTTTACAAAAAACACTACTACTATAAAAGACCAAACAACAAAATGAAGAAGAAAAAAAACAAGAACTAGAAAATATATATAAAACTAGCGACCCGCCCCGGCTTCGCACGGGTGCAATGCTTTTACTAAATATACTACAAAATGTCATTAAATCCAAGCAGTACTTTTTGAGTTTATCCTAGACATAAATACAGATAAACAGACAAACAGACAAAAATTCTAAAAACTATATTTTTGGCTTCGGTATCGATTGTAGATCACACCCCAAGTATTCTTTAAAAAAAATATTCAATGTATAGTTTTGACTTTCCTACCATTTTATTATATGTATAGATTTGCTTGTCTGTTAAAGGTGAAATGTCTGAAATGCTCTGTAACTGTACGTATTATTTCTTGTAAATAAATAGTTTGTTATTATTTTATTATTAGTATTGAAAGTTTTTTTAACTACCAATCTGTAGTCGGGCGTGTTACAGATTAAGCTAGATTTACTAGAATTGAAGATAACGAGAAGAGACAGACCCTTTAGACATGAGACATTTTAGTTTTTCTATATTTTAGTATATATACTATTACGTACCGGATCGTCCAGAAGAGCCTTCAGTCTCTCTTCAATCGTTTTATTCTTCTTCACTCGTAATAAAATATAAATTTTCATTATATTACATGACCTGAAAATCAATAAATGAATCATGACATTCCTTCTCGAAAGTTAAAATTGTGTTTATTTGCTAGAGTCGTAATAAATCTTCTCATCAAGTGTTAAAAAATCATACAGTTATCTATAATATAAAAATGAGTCGCTGAATGTGTTGCTAAGCGCAAAACTCGAGAACGGTAGGACCGATTTCGCTAATTCTTTTTTAAAAATATTCCTTGAAGTACGAGGATGATTCTTACGGAGAGAAAAATTCTAAAACAAAAAAAAAAATTAAATATCCTGAAAAAGTCTAAAAACAACACTTTTCTATACTCCCATACAAAAGATTTGTGATAATACTTAAAAGTCAATTTGAACTTTAATACCATACGATAAAGTTTGTGTTAGGCGATACGAAGTTCGCCGGGTCAGCTAGTTAATACATAAAATGGTATTAAGACATACAGCAATACAACGCCTGTGGAAACATTAAGCTTATACTTTATTTATTTAGAAAACCAACGGCTTATACATACAATTTTTGTCTTAGATACCTATAGCATACAACAAATAATCATAATCACAGCACAGCAGCCTTTCGCAGTCCACTACTGGACATAGGCTTCCAAAAGTTCACGCCAAAAATGGCGCGAACTCATGTGTTTTGCCATAGTCACCACGCTGGACAGGCGGGTTGGTGACTGCAAAGCTGGCTTTGTCGCACCGAAGACGCTGCTGCCCATCTTCGGCCTGTGTATTTCAAAGCCAGCAGTTGAATGGTTATCCCGCCATCGGTTGGCTTTTTAATTTCCAAGGTAGTAGTGGAATTTGTTATCCCTTAGTCGCCTCTTACGACACCTACGGGAAGAGAGGGGGTGGCTTTTTTCTTTGATGCCGTAACCACACAGCATAAACAAATAATATAGGTAGCCAATAACAGCCAATATCCCTGAGGTTAGTAAATTGGTATTATGGAGATATCGTTAAGAAAAAAAAAAAAAATCAACAGTCACAATCAGTACTTTCCGATACACAAAAGTGCTTCTAATTGAATATTTTGATGTTGATACACAGCTAAAATTCTAAATATTTATTTGTTATGTCTATGTAAATGTAGACGTGAAAAAAAGGAACAAAGTAAAATTAAAACGTTCATTCAGTCAACTATTAAGATTCGATGGATTTCCTCTTAATTTTTTTTTTGGAATTTATGGATTACAAGATTTTGTCAGATAGTTTAAAAGATATTGTGCATCGTCCTTAATATTGTAACAAGTTGATACAAAATAAAAAAAAAATATTACCTTACCTTAGAAGTTTTTCGATCAGCTGTTTGCCAATGAATCCTGATCCGCCAGTGATGAACACTATAGCGTTATCATAAAACTTCTGCACGTTAGAATCACCAATTAATATCGCCTGTTTGATCGCTGCATTCTCGTTCAATGCTTCTGCATTTATCTCATCGATGTCTCGCATTGTGCTTGAAACAGATCTAATCATGAAAAACGTTAATATAGGACAGAATGTGTCCTTGCAAGAGTTTTGTTATATCATAGTAAATGTAGCTTGGTAACACAATGTGAATTTACTATTTCATTTTAAACAACTAACAAGAGTTTGATTCTAGAAACGTCAGATTTAATCTATAATATAAAAATGAGTCGCTGAATGTGTTGCTAAGCGCAAAACTCGAGAACGGTTGGACCGATTTCGCTAATTCTTTTTTTTAAATATTCCTTGAAGTAAAAGGGTGGTTCTTACGGAGAGAAAAATTCTAAAAAAAAAAAATTAATAAAATTAAAGAATCGACTGTTAGGCGATACGAAGTTCGCCGGGTCAGCTAGTCCTATATAATTTTATAATGAAATGTAATAAAAATCAAGCGTCAATCAAGGGTTCCACAAGGAAGGATTTTTGGTTCAGCTATCTTGAATAAATATTTACCTTTTACAACTTTATTTTATTTTTGATAAATAATATCGCTAAGAAAACGTAGTGTTTTGAATCGCGGAGGTTAGAAGAA